>NC_061118.1:159622567-159670115 GCF_002878395.1 Capsicum annuum
TAACTTGTTGTGTCTCAAAGAAAGATACGCCAAAGTTTGCAAGCCTCCAATTTCTCTAGGAATTTCATTTGAGAATTGATTCACTGATAGATCTATCAGTGTCGCAACCTTTAGATTTCCAATTTTTGGAGGTAAAGAACCTACCATATTATTTGACGATAAGTCAAGAACCACTAGATATTGAAGGTTCCCTAAGCTTGGTGGTATATTGGAGCTCAATTTATTGGAACCCAGATGTATCTCCCTGAGGGAAGTAATATTCCCTAAACAGCTAGGAAGAGATCCTAAAAGTTGATTTTGACCCAAGTAAATATCACCCAGATGCTGCAATTTACATATATGATCTCCAATAAGTCCTGTTAATTTGTTGTCACTCAAGTTGAAGCGCTGAAGGTTTCTCAAGTCACCAATTGTTGTGGGAATCGATCCAACCAAGTTGTTTCCAGAAAGTCTAAACTCTAATAAGCTGCTTAAGTTCCCAATTTCATCTGGAATTCTCCCGTTGATTTTGCAACTGGTAGCAACAAATAATCTAAGATATGTGGAAAGGTTCCCCGTGGAGGCAGGAAGCATGCCGTTTAGTGGATTCAAACGTAGAGTTAGAAATGTTAAATTTTTGCAATTGGTTAAGGAAGTCAGGAAGCTTAACGAAGAGTCACTGGTTAAATTGTTTTCCCCTAAATTTAGTATCCGTAGATGAGTCAAATATCCAAGAGAATTGGGAATCAAGCCAGTCAGGTGGTTGTTAGAAAACTCTAGAATAGTAAGTTTGAAACAATTGGAGATGGAATGAGGAATAGTCCCAACAAGATTGGTTAAGTGGGCCAGATAAAGTTCTTCAATGTTGGATAAGGTAGAACACATGTTTGGTGGGAGGCTACCTGATAGATTATTGTTTGAAAGAGAAATCACTCTCAGCCCGGATATGTTGAAGATTTCCATGTCAAGTGGACCACTAAAACTATTAAATGAAAGACCAAGTCGCTCCAACTCAATGAGATTGCTTATCTCTTTGGGTATTTCACCTGGAAACACAAATAGTGGATTACTGGTGAGTTTAAATAGTTGGTTCAATCTATTTTCGCTAAGATATAAGAATTGCATCATGTTTAATTGGTCAATCTCCCATGCTAGAATCCACTAAGATTTTAACTGCTTCTAGTCTTTACAAAGAGGAATTGTAGGACTTACTTGTTCTAGAACATTCTTGTGTGCCAGCTCACTACACACTAACAACCAACTAACTATCAGTCAGCCACCTCATCTAACTAACCAAGCAACAACTTGCTGCAGTGGATTAATAAAACAAAAAAAAAATGAATGAATGGAGCAGTAGATCGACATAATTAAATATAATCCTCAACAGCATGAAGCAATTAGATACAAGCATTCATAAGATAAAAACATACCTGTTAAATCATTTTGCGATAAATCCAATAGTTGAAGTTGTGAACAATTTGATAAGCTTGTAGGAATATGACCATGAAGCTTGTTTCTCGATAAATAAAGCCCTTTGAGTATTGGGAGACCATTGCATAAACCGTTGGGAAGAAATCCTGATAAGCTATTGCGTGTAAATGCAATGACTTCGATTCTTGAGATATTGAAAATAGTGAATGGTATAGAACCCGTAAGTTGATTATCTTGTATGCCTAACAACTTCATGTTGTGAAGATTGCCGAGCCCTTCTGGAATGTTTCCTTGAAGTGAATTTGAAGCTATATCTAAAGTCTCCAACCTTGAGGCATTCGAGAGTGACAGAGGAATGGAACCTATGAGCTTGTTTCCCCTTAAGTTAAATTCTCTAAGGTTTATAAGACTTCCAATCACTTCTGGGATTTGACCCTCTATCGAATTGAAGTTCAGATTTAAAGTCTCAAGTGTGGACATATTAGAAAATGAAGAAGGGATGGAACCAGTGAAACTGTTATTTCTAATATTAAGAACTTGAAGTCGGGGTAAAAATCCAAACCAAGAAGGAATCTGCCCGCTGAAGCTGTTGAAACTTAAGTCAAGAAACTTAAGCCGATGCAAGTGTGTCATTTCTTGAGGCAAATTTCCATGGAAATTGTTGCTTCGCAAGTCGAGAGAAACAAGAAATGAGAGGTTTCCAAATTCACGGGGAATCCTTCCTGTAAGAGCCATGTCAGAAAGATTCAAGGAATTCACTTATTGGTGACGAGAACCACAAGTGACTCCAACCCACTGGCAAACGGACCTAACGGGAGACCAACTTTCATCCAAGAAGTGAGAGGGGTCCGAAATAATTTGGGATTTTAAGGATAGAAGAGATAATTGATCAGTGCTAACGTTGGTATGTGTCATGGCTGAACTAGCCATAAGCAACAAGAGTGTTAAGAGAAAAAATGTGAAGGCTTCCCCATTATTGCAAAAATTAGTAGGTATACATGTGGTTTTGAGACTTTATACCACAAAATCAACCAAGTCTTTCATGTCTCAATCAGAATTATAAATGTGGTGGCAGAAAAGTCCTCTAATCAGCCAAAGACTTGGCAAGTCAACCAAGTCTTGCTTTATTTTTTGTGGCAAAAATCCTCTTTTGCAAATATTCTTGCTTTCATAGATTCTGTAGAATTGTGTGGTGAAGAGCCTTCCTAATGAGATAATACTATAGTGGAGCAATGAGAGCCTTCCTTAATAGTCAAGTTTTGTCCACTGAATTACTTTCTATATGATGAAATGGATAATTCATTCAAAAAATGTTTTATTCATAAGAAAATTCCCTTTTATCACTCACTTATACCATGCTGATGGCTGATTATATTATCTAGCTCTTATGTTATGAACACATCTCTGACCAACTAGTGAACATGAATAAATCTTGTTATTTGGTTGCATGTCTAATGCTTATAGAAGTGAGGAATTAAACAAATGATCATTGGTGTAACTACACTAGTTTTAGCTGTGGAAACAGTCTCTTGCAAAAATGTAGGGTATGGCTATGTACGATAGATCCTTAGGGTTCAGTCCTTTCCTAGACCCCACACATAGTAGGAACTTAATGCACTGGACTGCCTTTTTATTAGCCTCAACAACAACAACTTTCCCTTTAAATATTTTGATATGCAAACTACTTGTGAAGAAAAAAGGTGGCATCCTTCGGGAACTTTTCCAGCTCGTGTAATTTGTTATGTCAGATCTAAAGGATAAGTTGCATTGAAGTTGATAAAGTTTCGTGGAGTTCGTAATTGCGTAAAAGGACTTAAAGTAATGGCTGCAACAGTGCAAGGCACTTCTTTAATAGTCCTTATACGCTTGCCAGACTGTTTCGAAGAATTCATGATTTATGTATATTTCAGGACGGTAGGAGGAAGTATGGATTGATTTCGCATAAGGTGTAGAAAAAGTTGGAACAAAGTTTGGGAAATTTTCTCTATCTATACTCCTTGTCAATGATCTTTATTTATACAAGCTAAACTAAAGGAAGAATCTTCTCTTCTAAGCTAAACAATGAAACTAGAAATACTAAATATAAAAGAAGAAGCTCTCTTCTAAGCTAAAATAAAGTAACCTTCTATTATAAGTTGGCCCATGTTCTTATTTGCTACTGAAAATGTTTATTTCGGCCCAAATGTTTATTTCACCTATAAAATGAAACTTTCTTGTTTTGATCGAATGACTCTCTTCCTTTATTCTCAACATCCCCCTCAAGATGGTGGGGAACAAAGTGAGTCCCATCGTGGCAAGAAGACGGTGGTGCGATGATCCAGAAAGGGACTTTGTGTATATGTCGGACAGTTGATCGTTTGAAGGGAGATAGTGAAGATAAATGAGCCCGGAAAGAAATCTTTGCCGAATGAAATGACAATCTAGCTCCACATGTTTTGTGCATTCGTGGAATATGGGATTCCTAGCAATATGAATCGCTGCTTGACTTTTGGAATGAATGGGTATCGGCAAAGCCGGTGGAACTGATAGATCAGTAAGTGAGTTAATCAAGTGAGCTCCGTAACTAATCATCTCATCGATCGATATTCTGCTTCAGCTGGGGAAAGAGACATAGATGCTTGCTTCTTGGATTTCCAAGAAATTGGAGAACCTCCCATGTAGATGAAAAACCCACTGATCGATTGACGAGAATTTGGGCAATACGCCCAATCCGCATCGCAAAATGCATTGAGGGACAAAGATGGAGAGGCAGATAAGAAGATCCCTCGACAAGAATTTCATTTCAGGTAACGAAGAACCCGTAAAGATGCTGTGAAATATATATCGCAGGGAGTTTGCATATATTGACTTAATGTTAATACTGCATAGCATAGATCTGGCTTGGTATGATTTAAATAATTTAACTTGCCAATCAAATGCCTGTAAGAAGAATGACATGGGTGTTCTTGATGATTCAGAAAGTTTACAAGAAGGATCCATTGGAGATGATACAGGATGCAGATGAGAAATGTCAAACTCTTAAAGAAAATCAAAGGTATATTTCCTTTGACCGATGATAATTCCATGATCTTTTCTTAAAATTTCCATTCCCAGAAAGTAATGTAGAAGTCCTAGGTCTTTGATTTTGAATTTCGAATGAAGAAACTATTTTAGACACTGAATCTCTTTGGTGTCACTACCTATAATGAGGATATCATTGGCGTAGACAGCCACAATAGATATCAAAGAACTTTTTTTTTTGAAAAATAGATATCAAAGAACTACCTGTATTGCTTGTACTTTCTCATATTTTGGAATTCTCTCATATTTATTGTTATTATTTCTCATCACTTATTTCTGTTTATGTTATCCACCATGTCTCATGTTTCATTACGGCCTTGGTATACTATTCTCATTCTTGAGCCGGGGTTCTATTGAAAATTGCCTCTCTACCTCTTCGGAGGTAGTGGTATAGACTGCGTACATTTTACCCTCCCCAGAACTCACTTTCTGGGAATACACTAGGTCTGTTGTTGTTGTAGTTATTGAGAGAAGCATTGTAACCTTTGAAATTAAGAGCACCTGCAAGTTTGGCATACCATTTCCTAGAAGCTTGTCTCAAACGATAAAGCGACTTGTTGTGTTTGCACACCAAATTAGGATCAAGAGAAGACAAACCAGGTGGAAAATTCATATACACTTCTTCTTGCAAATCTCCTTGCAAGAAAGCATTTTTAACATTAAATTGAGAAATATCCTAATGCCTTTTAGCAGCCACAGACAAAATACATCATTGTAGTTATTTTGACTACGGGGGAGAAGGTTTCATTGAAATCTACCCCTTCCTTTTTGATGTCCCCCCTTATGACCAGTCTACCTTTTAGCCTCTCAAGTGATTCTTTACCTTGTAAATCCATTTGCAAGGTAAAGCCTTCCTTCCAGGTGGAAGTGGAGCCACATCCCAAGTGTGGTTGGATTGTAGAGCTTCTAGTTCATCATCCATAGCACTGCACCAATCTGGATTAGTAGATGCCTTGTGATAACTAGCCAGTTCTTTGAATTTAGACACTAATTCAAGAATCAGTTGATTTGATAAAGAGAGTCCAGCAAAAGAAATAGAATTAGGTGCAACAGAAGATGCAAAACAAAACTTAGTGACTGGGCTAAAAAATATATTGTTACAGAAATAATCTTGTAAATGAACTAGAAGTACACCTTTATTAGTTCTGTCTGATCTCCTAGGAAGTAGTGTACTGGTTGTAGGTAGATTTTCTAGTGAAGAAGGTGGGGTTGATTTTGAATGTGAAGAATCTGAAGCTGGTAGTCTATCTGAAAGTGAAAAAGTGTGGTTTGTGGAATTTTTGTTGAAAAGGAGTGTGCCATCAGTGAAAGAAACAGTTTCATGATCTGGTACAGAAAAGATAGGTGGAGGTGAGTTGGGATTATTTGTAAAGGGAAAAATGTTCTCATAGAACTGGACATCTCTAGTGACAATTATTTTCTGTGTATTCAACTCTTAAGAGTTTAAAACCCTTTTGATTACTGGGATAAACAAGAAATACACAAGCTTGTGTTATTTATTCAAACTTCCCTCTCCCATGTGACAAAGTGCTAGCATAGCACAAACATCTAAAACACTTTAATGAACTATAATCAGATGACTTACCAAACAATCTATGATAGGGAGTTTTTCCATGAAGGACTCTTGAAGGCATCCTGTTAATAAGAAAAGTAGAAGTAAGAATACACTCCCCAATATCTTAAGAGAACCTGAGATTGAAATAAAAGAGCCCTTACTGTTTCAAACAAGTTCCTGTGCTTCCTCTCAACAATTCCATTTTGTTGAGGGTTAGCTACGGAGGATGTTTGATGTACAATCCCTTGAGAGTTGAAATAACTAGTTGCAATCAAGCTCTTTCCCAACTCCATGGCATTATCCGGCGTTAATTTTACACGTTAACATTAAATTGTCTCTCAACCATATTCAAAAAACATTGCAGTACAGGAAAGGCATTACTTTTGGTTCTCAACACATAAGTCTAAGTCCTTCTACTGTAATCATCCACTATAGTAACGAAGTATCTATATTTATTGTAAGTATCTACCTTGAAGGGTCCCAAGTATCAATATGATTAAGTTTAAATATAGAAGTTGTTGAAATTTGACTAGTGTGGAAAGAAGGTCTAGATTGTCTAGCTTTGGGACAAATATCACAAACACACTCAGAATTAGATGTAAAAGAAAGGAAATTGACATTCGTCATTGATGAAAAAGGCAAATACCCCAATCTAATATAAAAAAGTCTTACATTAGAAGCTGCATTAGTACAAATGGGAAAAGAAACAGTACTATCTTTATTAGAAATTAAAATTGAAACTGAAGAACTACTAGGTTTAGCAACAATGTCACGACCCAAACTAGGGCCTGACCATGACGGACATCCGACCCATGAAGGCCCGGATGTCCTACTCTATTTGGTAGTTATGCACAACATTCATATAACAAAAGGAAAATGCGGAATTATAAATCAAATACAGAAACATGGTCATACTCTGAAGTTAGTTTAACAATGAAGGAAATCTCCAACAGTATCTAAACAAAATCTGACTCAGTCTACAAAATCTCTACTATATGATTTCTAACATAATCTGAAAACTGGGACAAGACCCTAATAGACCAAAAACCATGTCTAATAATAGTCGTCTAAAAGTAAACAGGACTTTTGAAATAAAGAAGGCTCACCAACTGGACACTGCAATTCTATCTGATAAAATCTACTGCTTTTCTAGACCCCTAGACTGAGCCTCAAAACCTGGAGGGAGGAGGGAGGTCAATACAGATGTACTGGTACGCAAAGCAAATCCAAAATGATCATTTATATTCAACATATTTGAGAGCAATTTAAAATTGTTCATAAGCATATAATATAGTAAGAAAACACATTGGCATTTTAAAAGACTGTGAAAACATCTGAAATTTATGACACTGATACAAGAATGATCATGATCATGACACTTTTGAGTATTTTTGAAGACTAGTCACTAAAGGGCCCTTTTGTCATTTTGTCTATTATTGTAATGTATTATAAATAGAACATTGTAGGGTTTATTTCTTTAGTTGCTCATTATTATTGAAGAATACTTCTTTTAGAGTGAGAGAGAGTCCAATTGAAACTAGGGCATAAGATAAGGGTGGATTCTCTTATGTGTTGTATTTTGCTTGATACGTTGGTGCTTGAGTGGTGGACGCCTCTCTTGTTTCAATTATAAGAGTTAGGTGTTTTCTGTGTGAATTTTTAAAGGTCCAAGAGTGGAATATGCTCTTGGGTTGTTAAGACTACATCAATACTTGTCTAACTACCTCTCTTGTATCTTATTTTAGTTTCGGCTTCTTGTGTTGTTAATGTAACCCGTTTGTTATTATTGCTATTGTAATATTGTGGAGCTTCATCTTGTGTTTCTAAACTTGTTGTTGGCTGGGTGTTTTGGTGTATTAACACCTTGTATCCTCTTCTTTCTTGTTCTAGATAGTGAATCCGAGAGAGGTCCCCATTTGGTCCACGATTTGTTGTGATTTGTGGACTGTTTTGGGGTGTGATTTCATGTTCCCTTGTTTGTTCCATATCATTTGGTATCAAAGCAAGGTTTGATTTTGTTCCAACAAAATCATTCATGGGATTGTTATCTTGAAAAAAAAAGAAGTTACTGTTCACATTTTTAGGGTCTTTCAAAAAACTTAATTTTTGTGTGTTTCTAGTGTTAGATCTTGTTACCTAACACTATTAAAGTATAGAAACTGAAAATCTCAACAAAAAAGAAGTGTCAAAATCGAAAATCCCCCTCAAAAATATACTAAACCCGTTTTTGACCCTAGGTCAAATTTTAAGTTTTTGATTTTGCATTTTTCTTGTGTTTTTAGTGTTAGATTTGTGTTCTCTAACACTATAGGAGTATAGGGTTAGAATTTGAGATAACTTGGAGGTTATTTGAGCCATCCACCATTGTTGAGCTTGAGTTTGAAGAAACTTGAAGGTGGGATCTCATTGTTGGAGGTTGTTTTGAAATAACATGAGTTTTGTGTTGTAGGTTTTGCATTGTATTATTGTGTATGACTTTGCGGACTGATTTGGTATCTTGATTGGACCGTAACTTGAAGGGTTATTTTATATACCACCACAATGGAACCCGAGGCTTCAAATGCTCAAACAATGAACAATAATGCCATCAATCTCATTTTGGCTGTCCTTGAAACTATGTCCCGAGATGTGGCTAGGTTGAATGTGGGTCTTGAGAAATTAGATATGGATGTGGCATCAATGAGTGGGAGATTAGATTGTGTGGAAAGCCAAAGTAGTCGACCTTCTACCCCTCAAAACATTTCACCAACTAATACTCCCGAGACCCTGCACCAAATGCAATATACCCCAATTGCCATAAATCAAACCAATATTTACTCCTGAAGCCGAGAACAAGATAGATCAAACCATCCTCCACTCCAAAAAGTCCAATAATAAGGGCTTGTAACCCAAATACCATCACCAAACCCGAACCCTCCCATCCAAACTCCACTTGACCAAAGACCTCACTATCCAAATCCAATTCCGCCATTACAAGCTCTACTTAACCCAAATAGGCTCATCCATATTGAGGGCTATGGTAGGGGAGGACAACATGATGGTTATAGGCAGTATGATAGTGTTTACTTGAGGGAAGAAAGAATGAGGCGTAGACATGGGGAGGTAGGCCGAGAGGTGAGAGATAGCTACCCAAATTGAGATGTAGGTCTCAATTCCATCAAAGTGAGCCTTCCCGTTTTCAAAGGTGAGAGTGATCCCGAAGCCTACCTTGCATGGGAGTCATCTTATGACAAGATCTTCCAACTTAATGATCTCACCGAAGAAAAAAAAATTGTTATGCTATAGCTCACATCGAAGGGTATGCTAATACATGGTGGGAGTATATTAAATGGTTTGGGAATGAGATGATTGGGGGACAACCTCCTCCTTGGTTTTGATTGAAGAACCTTATACGACAAAGGTACTTGCCCGAGACTTATAGGCATGATCTCCTTGCTAAATTGTACAATTTGATGCAAGGGAACAAGAGTGTCATGGCTTACTACAATGAATTTCAACAATTGATGTTGAAACTTGACCACCGAGGTGATCAAGTAAGTCATGACATTGTAAGCTTCAAGGTTGGGTTAAACAAGGAGATATCCACTTGTATGACACTTCACAAATTAGGCACCATATATGGCATCTTCCATGCGACTTTAGAGGTTGAGAGGGAGCTCAAAGATAACTCAATCATGGCTACCCAACCCGAGGCCACCAAGGTGGTCCAAAAACATCCTCCAAGGTATGAAGGTAAATTGAACTCTACTTCCAATCCCAAGGGATTTCAATGCTTCAAATGCCAAGGGAGGGGGCAAAAGTCTAGTGAGTACCCAAACCGAAAGAACTTGATCCTAAAGGAAGGAAAATTGAATTATCTTGGGGAAAAAGTAGTAATTGAATCGGCTAATGTTGATGGCAAGCCTGAAGATGGAGAGCAAAAAGAGGTTAAAATGCAAGGCGAGGAAGATGTAGAAGATGTGTGGCTGTGTGAAGGAGATTGTGAAGTGCCTTTGTAAAAGAGGTGAGGTTATGAATTTGTGGTAAAATTCCTCTCAAGATGGAGAGGATGATACAAGTATGATCATGATCATGACACTCATGAGTATTTTTGAAGACTAGTCACTAAAGGGCCCTTTTGTCATTTTGTCTATTATTGTAATGTAGTATAATTAGAACATTGTAGGGTTTATTTCTTTAGTTGATCATTATTATTGAAAATACTTCTCTTAGAGTGAGAGAGAGTCCAATTGAAACTAGGGCATAACATAAGGGTGGATATTCTTGAGTGTTGCATTTTGCTTGATACGTTGGTGCTTGGGTGGTGTACGCCTCTCTTGTGTCAATTATAAGAGTTAGGTGTTTTTTGTGTGAATTTTTAAAGGTCCAAGAATGAAATATGCTCTTGGGTTAAAGACTACATCAACACTTGTCTAACTACCTATCTTGTATCTTGTTTTAATTTCGGCTTCTTGTGCTGTTAATGTAACCCGTTTGTTCTTGTTGCTATTGTAATATTGTGGAGCTTCATCTTGTGTTGCTAAACTTGTTGTTGGCTGGCTGTTTTGGTGTATTAACACCTTGTATCTTCTTCTTTCTTTTTCTATATAGTGAATCCAAGAGAGGTCCCCATTTGGTCCATGATTTGTTGTGATTTGTGGACTGTTTTGGGGTGTGATTTCGTGTTCCCTTGTTTGTTCCATATCAGACACTTTGTATTACTTCTGCGCTAGGTGGTATACCATACAACTCTATTATTCAACAGTCTATATGGAATCTGACATTAACTCGGCAGCCAAGCCCCCAACCCAAGTTTGCCACAAGGGTCGGAGTCTCTGCTCTGTATGCCACAGACACGACAAAGAGAAGATATCAACGGAGTAATAATAGAAGACAAGCTATTAAATTATGAAAGCGACATGTAAACTTTCACAATTTGCTTTACGTAGATTATTGGAATCTTTTGTATAGGTTTTTGACTATTATTAGTCTAGGAGTTAATAACTTTTGCCTTATTAGAAGACTTTTGTAAAGTAAAGTAGATTAGGTAGATAATTTTTTAAAAGACTTTTTAGAAACGTGTAAAAATAGGAATACTCTTGTAAAGTTTCAGTCTATAAATAAGATGAACCTAAGGCATTGCAAAACAAGCCTTCATGCTTTGAAGAAAAAAACTCTCTCTCGTCTACAACAAATATTTTGCTTAGTTATTAAAAAATAGGTATATTTCAATGGAAAAAGCTATAGAGGAACAAAGCTTAGAAATATCAAACCTACCCCAACAGGTATATTTATTTATGATTATGAATAGTTAAATTCATAATTTCCAACAATCATGGTATGATAAAATAAATTCATGTTAGTTACTTTATAGTAGAATTATTCGAAGAATAATATGTTAAGAAGTTTATTAGCAAAGTGGAAAAAGAGAAAAATTCCTAAGAACTATGACATCCTAAAGGTGAAACTAATGAGGCAAGAAACCATGGTGGGGAGTAAACAGAGTAGAGGCACTGTTTAAGGGAAAAATATGCTAATAGTGACCAAAGAACATGTTATTTAAGAATAATCTAGTATATAGTAATCTAAGATGATCATATTTTGTAATGTATATGATTGAAGGGAATATTTTGAAAATAACAATTTTATGAAAATGAATAATTATTTATCTGATGTAATGGTAGATAAATTTAAAATACTTATTTTGTATGTGATTAAGGATATAGGAATAATAGATATAAGGAAAATCATATTAGAAAAAATATTCGGTAAAGATTATATAGCTAGAATAAATTAAATACCACACGTACCTAATTACTCTTATAAATACTTACGTACACATCAACTATGATAAATTACATATATCTAGAAGTTTGGAAAAAAGATATGAAAAATATACAATTAGTAGAAAAACAAATGAAAACAAATTTAGACAAATACATGGAAACTAACGATATAAAATATATAGAATTCCTTAATGAAAATATGCAAGGATTACTTAGACTAAAACAAACAACTAGAAAATATTATGAAAAAGCATTTAATCGGACTTAAATGACAGATGATATTAAAATACTTGTTTTATATATACTTAGAAATATAGAAATTATAGACATAAAGAAAATAATATGGGAAAAATTACAAGATTATGAAGAGGAAGAATTATTAAACACTATAGAAAACTTACACATATATTATGAACATCAATATTACTTAGATTCAGATGGATACTATTCAAAATAAATAAATGTTAGAATATATAAAAAAAAATTAGAGAAAGGCAAAATTGGATATATGAAGATGTTAATTACAGAAATCAACTTGAAATAGAAAAAAGGCAATTAGAAGAAAAATTACTTAAAATAAAATCAACCTTAGAAAAAAAATATACAGATAATGATTTATTTAATACATACGAAAAATTATTTAATACAGATGGAAAATTACCTATACATGAACAACAAATACTAGTTAATCAGATAAAGAACATAAACCTATGCATTGAATATAGCAAAGTTAGAATAAGTACTACACAGAAATTGCTAAAATTTCAATAGGATAAAATCATAAACTACACAAATTAATGAATACATCTTACGAAAAGAATAAATCATTAAAAGATATCGAAACTCAACTATATAGTTTATACCTAGAATACAAAAGATTATATAGTACTAACAAAGATCCGAAAACATTAGATAATTTAATTACGATAATATCCAATTTAGAATATGAATTAATAAAACATCTTAAGTCAAGAAGATAAAAATGAAAATTAAACCAACCAATAATATACACGAAATAATCTACTTAAAAATAAATACTTATTACTTAGTAACTATTTATTTCCTAGTAAAGTTACCGCGCCTAATCCGCACCCCCTACAAATGGTACGACTTCTAGAGGTCAAGGAGAATGACTCGACTAAAAGGCACGTCTTATAGGAATCAAGGTGAATAACTCGACTAAAAGGTACGTCTTCTAGGGGGTCAAGGGAAATGACTCGACTAAAAGGTACATCTTATGAGAATCAATGGAAATGACTCTACTAAAAGTTACGTCTTATAGTAAACAAGGGAGATGACTCGACTAAAGGTACGTCTTATAGGAATCAAGGGAAATGACTCAACTAAAAGGTATGTCTTATTAGAATAAAGGGGGATAACTCGACTAAAAGTACGTCTTATAGGAATCAAAGGAGATGACTCGACTAAAAGGTACGTCTTATAGGAGTCAAAGGGGATAACTCGACTAAAAGGTACGTCTTATAGGAATCAAGGGAGATGACTCGACTAAAAGGTACGTCTTATAGGAATCAAAGAGGATAACTCGACTAAAAGGTACGTCTTATAGGAATCAAGGGAGATGACTCGACTAAAAGGTACATCTTATAGGAATCAAGGGATATGACTCGACTAAAAGGTACGTCTTATAGGAGTGAAGGTTCAATTTAAGAAGTGTATCACCCAGCAAATAAAAACTGAAATCCCTGGACAAGAAAGTGTGTCTCTGAGGGATATAAGATGATGAATTTTTACCATGATTTAATTATCAAACCTGTGCAGCAACATTGCTTCCTGCATTTGTAAAAGTAAGGCATTGCAACCCTTGATGTTTGTGCTCTGAAGTTCTTGCTTTGAAGGTATTATGTTTCCTCGTTTCATCAAAGAAAACTTGTGAGTTTTAAACATGGTGGATGATTTGTGGCTTTAGCTTTTGCGGAGATCGCCCTTGCCCTCATCACATTAATGTTGCTTCCAACCATTACATATATCATTGACTTGCTTCTTCATTGACTCAAACTCAGATGATTAAGAGTGACTCTAAAAAAAACACAGTATCTCTGCTTTGCCATGCTCCTCAGATAAGTCCTTTGAACCTTGGTATTTCCATGAGTTTCCTGACTTCTCTGTTGACAAAATTTCTGCATACCCTTTTTTGGCTCACAATCATGTGTCTTTCATG
Source organism: Capsicum annuum (assembly GCF_002878395.1). NCBI lineage: Eukaryota > Viridiplantae > Streptophyta > Magnoliopsida > Solanales > Solanaceae > Capsicum > Capsicum annuum. The sequence goes on from NC_061118.1 coordinate 159,636,537, forward strand.
TGCTAGATTTTGTCTTGCTTTGTGCAATTAAAGAAGCTGGTAACCAGTTTTTAAATCTTTTCTCACTTGTTTTGACATGGACTAGACTCAAAGACAAGAGCAAACATGACCACAATTTTGTATTTGGATAACTGACTCAAGAAAAATAAAATAAAAATAAAAATAAAGAGAAGAAAGAAAAGACAATGAATGTCCTATTTAAAAAAAACAACGAAAAATTTATTAAAAGTGACAGTCAACTCTAATGATTATGCCATGCATTTTGGATTAAGCAGCTTAATTTTTTCATCCAAACTTTCTACTAATTGTTGTTGAGTTAATGTCCCAAAAACTAAGTTACATACTTGGACCCATTGCATTCGGAGACCTCATTCAGCTAGTGGCACCTTGAAGGGTTTTCTCCAACAAGCCTCTCTCATTTTTATCTCAACTCACCATCGCCTTATGGTGCCCGTGAGGGTTTTCATCAATAAGACTCTCCTTTTCATCTGTCTCAACTTGCCATCACCTTATGGTGCCCGTGAGGGTTTTCACCAATAAGACTCTATCATTTTTACTTCTCTCTTGATTTTTTACGCTGAGGAAGACGATTATTTCCTAAAATGTGTCATCACATCCATTGCACGATTAGCCTTAACATTCTCAAAGATTAATCCAAAGGTCTTTCTTTGGTTGTAACTTGGCTTTTGGATAGGGTTAGAAAGAAAGGATGGTATGGGGCCCAAATGACACTTGAAGTGGAGTAGGACTTACAACTTTTGGAATCGACTCAAACAATGAGGATTAAATCACGCCCCGGTGTCTTTTGACTGGGTGACACTAAACTGTTTATTTGATTGGACCGAGCCCTGAGTAGGGCATCCTACGTATCTCACCCTCGATAGAGGAGAATCAGGTCATACGCAGTTCTGGCAGGTTCTTCTTTCACTTGATTCTATTTTTTTTCTTTTGTTGACTCTTTTTCTCTTTGGGACCTTTCTTCCTTTATTTTTCTTAACACTCATCTTTTCTTTCTTTTTCGACACATTTTTTGAATTTTGTTGACTCTATCTTAATTCCAATAGAGGGGCATGAAAGAAAATAACACTAAGGCTCAAATGGGATGAACAAAGGATGACACAATGTTTGGATAGCAGAATGAAATGCCTTCGTCATATCAATTCTTGAAAATTCTAGTATATAGCATGCAAAGCGAAAGTGCACGACCAAGATCACTTATGAAATGTTTTACACCACTAACTTTCCCCGAGCATGTGTGCCACTTCTTTTTCTATACTTTCCCAGTATACAACTCCACTTTGTTGTACATTCCTCATGCTGAAGGACTCATGACTTCGTGGAGCTAATTTTCTTCCTATTCCTTTTGACATAGTATCAAACATTCACTACTTGACCTAATTGATATATGTATTTCAATTGATGACCAAGTTATTCGCACGATTCTCAAAATAATAGCCATAATTTTGAAAGAAGTCTTAAACTTGATCACCAAATGCCCCAGCACTCTATCTATTTTCTCAGATGCTTTTTTTTTTCTAACTTTAACCCTCTGATTCAATGTTCATGCTTAAACTGGATTTTAAGATCTGTCTGTAAATTTCACTAGCATGTCATATGACTAGAGTCAACATAAAATGTACTATCTAAAGAAACCAAACAAACAACATATATTTAAAACATAAAGAAAAATGGGACACTTCATTTAATAAAAATGAAAGATAGAAAGGTTTGAACATAATGACAAAGGGACAAAACAAGATAGATCCCAAACTACAACCCTAAATTAATTCGAATAACAAAAAATAAAACAAAACAAACTACCATACCTATTCCTCGTAGGTAGGGGTGACTTCTCAATTGCTCAGCCTGACATCTTAGCCACTGGTTTGCATATCAGCATGACTAGAGCATTCCTGACTGTCAATGTTCTGCACCAAAATTGATTTATCTTGAATTATATTTTTAGTTTCTCTTTTCAAAGTACGACATTCTTCAATACTATGACCCTGAACATCATAATGATATACACATCGTACATTAGGATCAAAACTTCTTGAATGTGGGTCAGGAGTTGTAATGCTCCGTAAAAGTCGTGCTTATACTAGCTCTTAAAGGTGTGATTTAGACTTGAAAACTTCAAAATATTCTAAGTGTTGAAAGACTTACTCATTGTAGCTAGTAATCTTTGGAGATTTTATTTTCAACCTTCACGACTTTCGTTTTCAGATTTTCTTATTGCATTGAGATGGGGCAAGGTTGTAGTACGTCTTGGAAGAGTTTCAAAATTTTTAGATGAGCTTAAGGGAGAGTTTGGAGTTGTATTCCAGTGAGGGTCCATGATCTGCACACGTCGCCTAGTAGATCGCCTACCCTAGGCTTGAGCCCGTGATTAAGCGGGCACCACCTGCTTAATAGCGGTGCTCTAGGGCTCACGTCGCCTGCTAGATTGCCTAGGTAAAAATGTTTTAGTCCATCCAGAAAATTTAGGGCATTGTGGTAATTGCCCATCCTCCTATCAGCTTAAACACAGGATTTAATCCCTCAAACAATAAAATAGCGACTCATTCACCAAAATTACTCAAGAACACTCTCAAGGATTTGAAAATAAAGATCCTAATAGCTCAATATTTAACCGTGTATTTTCAAAATAAATTGGAGATTTGGAATCCCCGCAACGTAGTCTTCAAGAAGCACATATTATTTTTGCATATAGAGGTATGTGGGGTTATCCTAAAAATCTAATGGGCTTAGAATTCATGTTTTAATAATGGGGGTTTTGAAATTCTGAATATAAATCATGTTTTAAACATTTTTATGATATTGATTTGATCTTTAGGCCTATTCCCGAAGTGATTTGATATATGATATATGTATGTGCATGTACTCCGAAAAGATGTTAACTTGAGAGCATGAATCATAAAATCGCTCTCTCGATATGATTTTGTTTTAAATTCTCATATGATGTGAAATGTTTGAAATCACCTTGGCAAGCATGACATGAAATATTTTGAAAGTGGTTACGATTTTTGACTTGCAAGGAGAGGGTTGTTATGTTGAAATATGATGAATATAATGGTTGCATAAAAGAATGATGTGATATTGATGGCTTGCAGGTCGGGTATGACGATACCCTACAGAACATGATATGTGCTTGAATTAAATATAGTTGAATGCATTGATTTTACATGAGATAAGTGGATGACCAAATAAGGCGTTTGAGTGTAAGGGCTCATCGTTGGAAACCTTCTTTGCCAACATGGGAATTTGGTACCCTTCTTTGTGATCTTGCGTACCTCACTTTATTTTCATCCCAAATTGGGACTATGGTTAGGAGCCCTGGTTTGTGATCTTGTGTAATACCATACTTTATTGGATCGAGACACCCTGTTGTGTGATCTTGTGTGTCCTCCCCTCACTTATAGTCTAATCTCGGTGGAAACCGAGGTTTGATAGTTGGTGTAAATATGATATGCTAGGAGTAGTCGAAATCTTTTATATGATTTGGCTAACCGCCAGGAGGCGGAAGCTTAACCAGATGTTGTCACTGGTATGTTATATAGAAATTTTGTTGTGTCTATTCTTAGCCGAGACACTGTGGCAAACCTTATAGAACTTGATATGGTAGACTTTGATGCTATCTTTGAGATGGACTGGCTCTATTCTATTTATGCCACACTTGATTGCAGAACCCAAAAGATTACTTTTTTTTCTCGAATGAGACACCAATTGAGTGGGTAGGGAATTCTGTGGCACCTAAAGGTCACTTTATCTCTTATCTTAGAGCCTAAAAACTTGTCTCTAGAGGTTATATGTACCATATAATCCGAGTAAAAGATTCTAGGGTTGAAAATCGTCCTCTTCAGTCAGTCCCTGTAGTGAATGAGTTTCCAAAAGTCTTTCCCGAAGTTCTCCTAGGGATACCACTTGATAGGGAGATAGATTTTGGCATTGACATGTTGCAAGACACTCGTCCTATTTCCATTCCGCTGTATAGAATAGCTCCCGCGGAACTGAAAGAGTGAAAAGAACAGCTCGCAGACCTCCTAGACAAATGCTTTACTCGTTCTAGTGTTTCCCCATAGGGTGCACCCATACTTTTCGTGCGAAAGAAGGATGGGTCCCTTCGTATGTGCATAGACTACCACCAATTGAATAAGGTCACTATCAAAAATAGATATCCTCTTCCCAAGATTGATGATCTTTTTGACCAGCTTTGGAGGGCTAAGCGTTTTTCAAAAATAGACCTTCATTTGGGTTATCATCAGTTGAAGGTTAGGTTGTCGGACATTCCTAAGAAAGCCTTCCGAACCAGATATGGTAACTCTGTCGGACATTCCTAAGAAAGCCTTCCGAACCCGATATGGTAACTATGAGTTCTTATTCATGTCCTTCGGATTGACTAACGCCCTTGCAGCCTTCATGGATCTTATGAATAGGGTATTCCATCAGTTTCTAAACTTGTTCGTCATAATGTTCATTGATGATATTCTGATCTATTCCAAAAGTGATGAAGACTATGCCAATCACCTCCGAATTATCCTTCAGACCCTTAAGGATCATCAGTTATATGCTAAGTTCTCCAAATGTGAATTCTGGTTGAATGCTATTTCTTTCTTGGGGCATATTGTATCTAGTGACGGGATTAGAGTGGATCCCCAAAAGATTGAGGCAGTGAGAAAATGGCCCAGACCCACGACTCCAACCAATATTCGGAGCTTCTTAGGCCTGGTAGGTTATTACAGAAGATTCATAGAGATTTTTTCTTCCATAGCTGCTCCACTTACTAAATTGACTCAAAAAAAGGTGAAGTTTATGTGGTCTGACTTGTGTGAAAATAATTTTGAGAATTTGAAAGACAAGCTGACTACTGCTTCTATTCTAACTCTTCCCGAAGGTGTAGATGGTTTTGTGGTATACTGTGATGCGTCCCATGTGGGACTTGGTTGTGTTTTTATGTAGCATGATAAGGTGATAGCTTATGCATCTAGGCAGTTAAAGGTGCATGAGAAAAATTACCCCACTCATGATTTGGAGTTAGCAGCCGTGGTGTTTGCACTTAGAATCCGGAGTCTATGGAGTGCATGTTGATATTTATACTGACCACAAAAGATTGCAGTATGTTTTCTCGTAGACAGAATTGAACTCTGGAAGAGGCATTAGATGGATCTTTTGAAAGACTATGATATGAGACCGCATTACCATCCGGCAAGGCAAATGTTGTATTCGATGCTCTCAGCAGGTTTTCTATGGGCAGCCTTTCTCATGTTAAAGAAGGGAAGAAAGAGATGGTGAAGGATATTCATCTCCTTACAAATCTAGAAGTGTGACTCTTAGATTTCGAAGATGGAGGGGTGATTTTTCATGAGATAGCTAAGTCATCCCTTTGTGCTGAAGTTAAAGAAAAGTAGGTTGAAGATCCCATCTTGATGCAAATCAAGAAAGATGTGGGTCAACAAAAGGTAATGTCGTTTGAAATTGGTGGTGATGGTATTCTGAGATATCAGGGTAGGTTGTGCGTTCCGAATATTGATGGACTACAGAAAATAATCCTTCAAAAGGCTCACACTTCAAGGCATGTTGTTCACCCGGGCTCTACTAAGATGTACCATGATCTGAAAACTTTGTATTGGTGGAATAACAGAAACATGATGTAGCTGATTTTTTTTCCAAGTGTTTGAACTGTCAACAAGTGAAAGTAGAGCATTTGAGGCTAGGAGGAAATTCCCAATATATAGCTCTGCCTTTATGGAAGTGGGAGATGATAAATATGGATTTCATTATAGGACTTCCGAAGTCCCGAAACCAGTATGACTACATTTGGATGATTATAGATCAGTTGACAAAGTTAGCTCACTTTTTGCCTATGAGGACTAATTATTTGGGAGATGATTATGCGAATCTATACATTGAGGAAATAGTCCATCTACATGGATCACTTGTGTCCATCATATCCGACCGAGGTACGCAATTTTCTTCTCAGTATTGAAGATTATTTCAGAAAGGATTAGGTACCCAGGTGAACTTAAGCACATCATTTCACCCTCAGACTGATGGGAAAGCTGAGCACACCGTTCAGACCCTTGAGGATATGTTGAGGGCTTGTGTAATAGATTTCAAAGGTAGTTGTATAAATCATTTGCCGCTGATTGAGTTTTCCTACAATAATAGCTTCCATGCCAGCATTAAGATGGCACCGTTTGAAGCATTGTATGGGAGAAGATGCAGGTCTTCGATAGGGTGGTATGAAGTTTATGAAACGTGATTTTTTGGGCCTGAACTTGTTCATCAGGCAATGGAGGACGTGAAATTAATCATAGAACGTCTTAAGATAGCTCAGAGTCATCAAAAATCCTAAGCTGGCGTTAAAAGAAGAGAGTTAGAGTTTGAAGTTGGAGATTGGGTATTCCTTAAAGTTTCTCCCATGAAGGGAGTTATGCGATTTGGGAAAAAGGGTAAGTTGAGTCCTCTCTATATAGGACCATACCAGATTATAAAAAGGCTAGGTGTGGAATTGTATACGAGTTAGAGTTTCTTGTAAATTTGGGTTCTGTTCACCCGGTATTCCATATATCTACGTTGAAGAAGTGCATTGGAGATCATTCTTTAGTGTTACCTGTTGAAGGAATCAAGGTGACCGATTCATTATCTTATGAAGAAGAGCCTGTAGCAATCCTAGATCGTCGATTTAGAAAATTAAGGAGCAAAGAGATAGACTCAGTTAAAGTATTGTGGAGGAATCAAAAAGTTGAAGAAGCCACCTGGGAATCAGAAGACAACATAAGAGTTAGATACCCAAACTTATTCGATCCAGTGAATGGTGAGATAGAAGGTACAATTCTTGTCTTATGTCCTCATTTCTATATCTAAATATACTTGAAATCGTGCGTGACTATATTTTGTGTCATCATTTGGGGACGAATGATCCCAAGGGGGGGATAATGTAATGCCCGTAAAAGTCGTGCTTATACTAGGTCGTAGAGGTATGATTTAAACTTGAAAACTTGACAATATTCTAAGTGTTGAAATACTTAGACTAATTTTATCTAGTAATCTTTGGGGATTTTATTTTTAACCTTCCCGACATCCGTTTTCAGATTTTCTTGTTGCATTATGATGGGGCAAGGTTGTAGTACGTGTCAGAATAGTTTTGCAATTTTTAGACGAGCTTAAGGGAGAGTTTGGGGTTGCATTCTAGTGAGGGTCCCGATCTGCAGGCATTGCCTGGAAGATCGCCTGACCTGAGCTTGAGCCCGCGATTGAGCGGGCGCCACCTGCTTAATAGCGGTGCTCTAGGGCCCGCGTCGCCTGCTAGATCGCCCTAGGCAAAAATGTTTCAGTCGATCCAAAAAATTTAGGGCATTGTGGTAATTTCCCATCCCTCTTTCAGCTTAAACACGAGATTTAATCCCTCAAACACCAAAATAGAGTCTCATTCACCAAAATTACTCAAGAACTCTCTCAAGGGTTTCAAAATAAAGATCCTAATAGCTCGAGATTCAACCGTGTGTTTTCAAAACAAATTGGAGATTTGGAATCCCCGCGACGCAGGCTTCAAGAAGCACCTATTATTTTTGCATATAGAGGTACGTGGGGTTATCCAAAAAATCTCATGGGCTTAAATTCATGTTTTAATAATAGGGGTTTTGAAATTATGAATATAAATCACGTTTTAAATGTTTTTGTGATACTGATTTGGTCTTTAGGCCTATTCCCGAAGTGATTTGATTTATGATATATGTATGTGCATGTACTCCGAAAAGATGTTAACTTGAGAGCATGAATCATAAAATCCCTCTCTCGATATGATTTTGTTTTAAATTCTCATATGACGTAAAATCTTTGAAATCATCTTGGCAAGCATGACATGAAATATTTTGAAAGTGGCTATGATTTTTGACTTGCAAGGAGAGGGTTGTCATGTTGAAATATGATGAATATAATGGTTGCATTAAAGAATGATGTGATATTAATGTCTTGCAAGTCGGGTATGACGATACCCTACAGAACATGATATGTGCTTGAATTAAATGAGTTGAATGCATTGATTTTACATGAGATAGGTGGATGCCCGAAGAAGGCGTTTAAGTGTAAGGGCTCATCGCTGGAAACCGTGTTTGCCGACTTGGGAATTTGGTACCCTGCTTTGTGATCTTGTGTACCTCACTTTATGTCATCCCAAATTAGGACTATGGTTAGGAGCCCTGCTTTGTGATCTTGTGCACTACCATACTTTATTGGGTCGAGGCACCCTGCTGTGTGATCTTGTGTGTCTTCCCCTCACTTATACTCTAGTCTCGGTGGAACCCGAGGTTTGACAGTTGGTGTAAATGTGATATGTATGGTATTCCACCTAGCTCAGCTGCATTGCATTGTTGTTGGAAGATTATTACATTATGCCCATGTGTTTTTCAAATGATTTGTTATGAAACTTCTTTATAATGGCTCTCACTTATATTATGTAAAAATATTATATTGTTGTTTTGGATTTCTCTGTGTACCAGTACTTTTGTATTGACCCCCTTCCCTCCCAGGTTCAGAGGCACAGTCTAGGGGTCGAGATAATCAGTAGGTTCTTCAGACAGATTTGCAGAGTCACTTGGTGATCCTTCTATATTCTGGAAGGCCTGATGTCTGGGAGTTTTATTTATCATTTATTAGTTTTTGGGTCTACTACGGTCCTTGTCCCAGTTTTCAGACAGTTATTTGTTTCAGTCATGTAGTAGAGATTTCGTAGATGATTTTCCAGATATTGATAGAGATTGTGGGACATTATTCCCCATTATTATTTTCATATAATTCTTGACCATGTTTCCGTAATATTGTTTATCTTCCGCATTTCTTTTATCGATGAGTTATGTGCATGATTACCAGATAGATAAGGGTGTTTCAGGCCTTTATGGTTCGGAATACTCATCATGGCTAGGGCCGCGATTTGGGTCGTGACAGGAGTGTACCCAAGGAGAGGAGTGATCATGCCCTATTGTACCAATCTCTGCAATAAATTGGCATTGTATTCCCCAATATGAATAAAATTATCTTTTTCCTTCCTTCTCTTTGCAAACTCTGGCCTTGGATGAAACTTTGATTTAGAGGTTCCTTGGTAAATTTGTGGGGGTTGAGGATGATATTGAGAGACAGGTTCATGCCATTGTGGATAAAAAGATGGATAAGCATACAATTGTGCATTGTTCAAAGGATATTGGGGAAGTAAGATGGGATTTCTTGGATTTTGGAGGAAGAAACCTTGTTGCAAGTGGTTATATGGCTCTAATATGTAAGTTCGGTATTGAGGCTGATAGTATTAGTGGGTTGGACATCTCAAACTCTGCTTTGGCCCTAGCATGACTATAGGTGCGTTTTCCTTCAGTTTTCCTTGGTTGATTGCAATGTTGTCCCAAATGTTTCACAGAATCCTTCTGTCCATCAGGCTCCCCAAATTTCGATGTCTCAAAGCTGGGAGGAAGGTTAACACTTGAAGACATGCCCCAGTTTTTATATGAAACATCTTCATAGCCCATAAGTCCAGGGAATTTTTCATATCATTTTCTACACTCTTTAACTTTCCCAACCATTTTCTTTAGCTCTTCTAGCATTCTAGGCTTCTAAGTAAGAAATTTTGGCGGTCCACTTACTTTAACGGTAGGCTCAAGAGTATAACATTGATCATCAAGAGTATTAAACGTAGATTCACTAGTGGATTAGGGAAGCACAATCGTTGGATTGATAGCCAAAGTGGAAATCTTAGTAGAAAGCTTAGCAACAAAAGCACAGACGGTATGTGGTGTGTGAATGTGGTAGACTTATACTGAGGAGCTAAAGAAAGAGTGGTGGATGTATTGAGGTGCATTTGACATGGAATAGATTCTAAGGCATGCTGTGGTTCATCAACAAAAGTAGGAAACTGACTTTTTGACTTTGGTGGAAAACTCAAGGTATTTGCAGTGACAAAAGTGGGGAATGAAGGTGGAGGCAGCCCACTGGCCCAAGCTCGGTACATTTCTATCATTTGTTGTCTCAGTCTCAAATTCTCTTCCTTTAAACTTTCAATTTCCTGAATCTTTGTTTCATCCATTGTGTCGCTCTCTATATTCTTGTTGGACACAACTAAACCTCCCTTGCATTTGGTGTGATATGGAGGACCAGCCCGGAAGCCACAAACCAACCACCTTAAACTAATTGAACAAAAGGCAACAAATATGTTATAGTTCAACATTTTTCAAAACCTCTCTTTTTTTTTCAAAAGATCATTGAACCCAAGAAGGGCGCCTACGTATCTCACTCCCGAGAGAGGAGAATCAGGTGTGCGTAGTTCGTGAAGTCTTGCCAAAATGGCCAAATAAACTCTTTTTTTTCCTGAAACTTAAAGAAGAAAAGAAAATAACAATTTGTCAAAAGAATTGACGAAAATCTTTTTGAACTTTACAACTTTAACATCCTATAAAAAATGAAACCTATGATTATCAAAGAAAAATCTTTTTGGGTTTTCGATTTTGCATTTCATCCGAAAATGAAACTTGAACCTATTAAAGGAAAATCTTTTTGTTGTTTTATTTTATTGATGCATATGACACCTACTCTAAATGAAGAGTAAAGAAAAATATTTTTTTGATTTTTGAAATAAGATCCCCGAACTAACAATAGGCTGCCTACATATCGTACATCCCAAAAGAGGAGAATCAGGGGTGCGTAGTTCATCCAGATTGGACAATTAATGATTAAATAACAAATTGCAACCTGACTTGAGACACGACCAAAGACACACGATGAAAAACATAATTTTTTTTTTGAGTTTTCAATTTGACACTTAACATAAAACTGACACGAACAACTAAAAAATCTTTTTGGTATTTTCATGAAAGGTACAAAACTCCTACAAATTTTGCATTTTTCTTTTATAAAAACTCATATGAATAAAAATCTTTTTTGAAGTTTTCGAATTGTGAATACTTGCTTAACGAAACAAAAGAAAAATCTTTTTGATGTTTTTGATTTTGACAAATGAGTGCAAAAGGTAAAAAGATTTTTTTGAATCTTTTTTTCTTTGACTCACTTTTTTTTTTTTTTGCCTACACACTCGATTTTTCTAGCACATGCTTTCCCCCAAATCAATCCATCAAATAACCATATTACCCTTAAAGATGCAACATTTAGCACGTAGGATGCTTTAGAGGTGAGTCTCCTACAAAGGGCCACGTGAGTCTCACTAGGTCTCAATATGATGCAGATAAGCATGACCTAACGAGGTTTACTAACAAGGCTGTTCAGGGGAGAATATGGTCGATAGTGGCTGCTTTGCTTTTTACCAACTCCATACTTCTGTCGGCTCCCCCTCCTAAAATAAGGGTGACTCAACTAGAGTTTGTGTGCACGACGTGTACTCCAGAACTTGTTGCAGAAATAATTGACTCTGGTTATGCACATGATGCCAGATATAAAACGGTAACACACAAGAGAAAAACTGTCAACACGTGGCACGTAAGCACTCAACAATGATAAAATAAATACAAACAATACCACAAATAATGTTTACACACTCATAATGTCAAACTAAGCCGATACAACTCTAAAAATAAGCTCGAATTCTAAAAAATCTCCAGTAGAGTCGCTAGAGCTATCACACCCCTTTTTCCAGCTCCAAAAAGATTATATTTTATGTTAGAAAGGTTTTTTACTATCAAAGTGACAAACAATGATAATTTTTTCTCGAAAAGGATTAAATACATTTAAACTCAGAGTCTCCACTTGGCATAAATCGGGTGTGCCAAGTCACCCATAGATATCCTTTTTCAAAACAGTTTTGACTCCATAAAACTGATCCACGAACAGAGATTTCGGTTAAGGAATTTTGCTGACCGAGGGGAATGTGTTAGGCACCCCTTGATCCCATGGTTTGACCATGGTCGCTTGGTAGAGCATATCGGCTAATTTGACACTAAGAACGTATAAACCATACAAAACATATAAACAAGCATCCAAACACACAAAATAAAATAAATCCAAAGTATAGTGTTTATTCCAATTATACAGTCCAAAATAAATAAAATGCGAAAATAAATCCTATCTAACCTATAATAATCCTAACTATGCTCCCGTGCTTTACCCCGACGCCTCGGGCATTCATCATAAATGTCTTTCGCCAACATAATATGTCGGGGCATTCCCCTGTGAATAAATACAAATGGCCTTGGGGCATTCCCCGGCTAAATGAATATAATTGATCCAAATGCGGTAAATAAAACCACTCAAAACATTTCAAACATTCCATCAATCCACAATCCCTAAATTTGCCTACCCGAACTCAATCTATCATGGCATTATCACATCAACGATATCAATGAATCAAAATAAATTAATGCTTGATTTTTATCAATTCAATTCCTACTCCAATTTCAACCCGAGGTTCCAACGTAACAATTCACAATCATTACTTTTAACAATCCATAACCACTATCAAGGAAATAAAACACCAAATCAAAATAACTAAACATTCATATCATATCATGCTCTTCATAAGTCAAACACATATAATGAAATAAAAATAATAAAGAGATAGAATTGGACCTTCAATCAAGCTTTCAGAATTAATTCATTATTCGGATTAAAGTTGGGAGAATCCGCATCCGAAATACCTCAATTGAACCTCAACAATGAACTTAACTAACTCATAACTTTGACCCGAACTTTGTTCGAATCAAAAGCCAATGGTAAAACTGTGAAAGTAGAAATCAATTCGACTGAAATAGATATCAATAAAAAACAGATCGATCGAACCCATTTTCGATTCGGCAAAACCAGACCACACCTGGAATCCGACGAGCTGATCGGGTTTTCCCTCATCTTTTCCCCGTTTCCTTCCCAGTTTCTGATCTCTTGACCTTGAATATCTCTTCCTTTCTCATTCGATCTCTCTTAATATCTCCCTTTGTTTTCTACCCGCTGTGTGCGTATATGCTGCGAAGAGGAAACAAGAATAAAGTTTGTGAAGGGTGTATTCTATTTCTGGAGGTCTTGTGTATGAGTAATAGTATGTATGCATTTTCCGTTGAACGGAGTAGGTGTGTGTGTGAGGTTTATGAAAAATCATGGGAGGTAAGTGTCTACGGTGAGAGTGAAGAACAAAAAATTGGAGAAGGATCCATTTTCAGAGGAGGCATCAAGATGATGACCATCTCTTCCTTTTTCTGTCTTCCTTCTCCCAAAAAAATTGAACCCCCCCCCCCCTTTTTAGTTTGCTATTGAATTGGCCAAAAAAATATTCAAAGTGGGATCCCTCTCGTTTTGTTCGGTTTGTAATTTTTGTTATGGACAAAGGAGAAAAAACGTGAGAGAGAAATGGGATGGGGTGACGTGGGGTAGAGTAGGTGGGTAGGGTGAGGTGTAAAGTTGGTTAGGATAAGTTTGTTATTATTATTATTATTATTTGGTAAATTTTTGGAGGGATTATTAAATGGGGTAGGTTAAATGGTAGGATAAGGTAAAAATGGGTAAAAACGATATCTGGGAGGGGTGAAATTAGGTTTCTACACCTTGCAGCCCAATTCAATATGGATGGAGTTCCTTAAATCTTTTGTAGATGAACCTTTACCCTTAGAATACCTATCGTGGAAGTATGCCCCAAGAACTTTTGTTGTGGCATGTGGATTATGACTTGTAAGATGTTCCGAACCACATGTGTGCAACTTTTCATACTTTCTAATATAAAACCTATCACAACTTTTTAGCTTCACAGCTCTCAACCACCACTTGCACTCGGGATGTAAACATTTGTAGCAATAAACAAAATGGGAGTTAATCACCTTCTTGATTCTAAAATCTTTCTTCACACAAGCCATCTTCAGCGCAATATCTAATTCTTGTTTATTCTTAAATGGCATACCTTTGTAAAATCCCGTTCCATCATCTCGAGAATGACTAGACTGAGTTAATTGTGTAGTACTATCAACTTCGATTAGAGAAATTTGTTGGCCTGCTGTCTCTTTATCTGGAACATCCATATCCATCCAACCACATTCATTATCTAACATTTGTTGGTCTTGAGACAAATTATGAATCTCTGCTAATCTATCAACCATGTATACCCTCAAAATGGGTCTGGATTCATCTTCCAAATAAGTACTCAAACTACGTTGATCTTTTATTTTAGGAGCAGTCTTTTGTTTTTCACCACAACTATGCATATAATTGATGGCAATATCTTTCAAATCACAATTTAGTTCACAATAAGTAATGATTTTATTTGCAAAATTATCATATGCGACATCTCGATGCATAATCATCGCTATCGTCTCGGCCATTTCTTTATTTTTCCAACGCCAAATGTAACGACTGTTTGACTCAACCCATTCACCGTGACAATCAATCCCTAATGCTATTTTCTCCATGACTAATGATCTTGAAGGTACCTGAAGATATTCTGATTTAGAACAAAATAAATTGATCACGATAGCAAAGAAAAAAATTACATCAAAACATCATAATTGCTATAATTTATTCAGCAACTTCTTCATTAGTTTCAACAACAGATACAAAAATTGCTATACATTATTCAGCAACTACAACATTCTTTTTCATCAATTACTGAATATATTGAAGCAACTACTGCAACTAATTCAGCAACTGTTGAAATTATATGCAGCAGTTGCTATGATTAATGAGGCATCTGCTGAATAAATATTCAACAAGTGTTGTATATTTTTTAGTAGTTGCTGCAGCTGATGAAGCACTGCTACATATTTTTTAGTAGTTGCTGAACCTGTTTCAGCACCTACTGCAACAGTTGTTGAAATATATGTTGCAATGTCAAGATCAACAATATGAAGTTCGAACTCAAAATGATCAAAAATCACCTCTTAAGTAATTCTCAATACTGCACAAACAAAGTTTAGTCCAAAACTGGAAACTTTTTTCCTCTCAATAAGAAGGAGGAGGAAAAGAGTGAAGAAAAGAAAAATGTGGGAAAGGAGAAGTTGTTATTGAGGGAGAAATACGGAAAAGATGAGATCCCCTTTTATAAATTAGGTTTTAGTTAAAATTTGGGTTAAGTGTATAAAATAAAACTTAAGGGTTTTAGTTAAAATTTAGGTTTAATTGTATAAAATAAAACTTGAGGCCTTATTAAATCCTAATTATAAATTTGTTACCTACACTTAATAGTTATAACTTGAGTTACTCTTTTCAAATTTCAACACATTTTTGTCATCTATAATTAAATAGCCCTACTCACCTTCTTGAGCCACATTTTCCTTCGTTATCGCGAGCTATATTAAATGGAGACTTGTTCAGGATTGAAGAGGGGTGTGGTTGGGTTGATTTGTATTTTTTAAAAATTAGAAAGTTTTGAAAATATTAATCAAGTTCACAATTATCTTAATCAAGTTTCCTAATGATGTTTGACCGTTTAAGTTGGTCAATGTCACCAATCTTTCATTCAAGACTTAAAAGACATCATTCCTTCAATTTTCTCTAGTTACTTTTTGTAGAAGTTAATTTAGCACTTCTATATGATCCGACAATATAAATTGAGTTTGTGTGAGTCATGTTTTTAAAAATTTATTTGAAGTTTGGTCTTGTTCGAGTATGTAGGGTATAGGTAAAAAATTATAAAGTTTCCATGAACACATAAATTCTCTCGTAGTTCCATTTTTTTCGATGTTTGATATTTGTATTGAAGACAAATTTCAAATATGTTCCATGTGATAAGACACATTTAAGAGGAAGCACTCCCTGCCAATTTTATTTTTGATATATCCGAGACCTCGAATGAATGATGGAGGAAACATATTAATTTATCTCATCACAACCCTTGAAGGTAATTAACTTTTACTTGCTGCAGAGATGTTTTTATAAATTGTTTTCGTAAAAAGTACTACACAACATTAATTTGTATTGGTTGTTACTATCATTCGACTCTTCGGTTACTTGGTTTTCTTAATTTTTTTCTGGATACGTGTGCCCTGCACTTGCAATTATGGTGGAAAAATTATTCCTCTAGTCGATCCAAACTCCAAAGACCTTGCTTTCATTTTCTCTGCAACTGTGTGATCAAAAGTATAGTGGTATATGTACTAAAAAGTTACTTCCTCCGTCCATCTTTACTTGTCCACAATATAAAAAATAGATGTCCTGCAATACTTGTTTAGTGGAGTTATTTGCATTGAAACCGAGACTAATTAGAATTCATGATATGCAAGGCCCATTAAAGGGGTTTTCACATTCAACATGCAAACCTGAGACCTGTAATTTAAAGAGGACTCATATGATCCATCCCACCACCAACCTTGACGGTAACTTTTACTTGTTTTAGAGATGTTTTAATCAGTTTTTATTATTAAAACATTCACAACATTAATTTGTATTGGTTGTTGTCATTTGGCTCTCCAGTTAATTGGTTGCCTAACTTATGTAAGCCTCGAAGACTTGACGAACTTGCAACCTTAACTATGGTGGAAATATTATTTCTCTAATAGGTCCAAATTCCAAATACTTTTGCAAGACGGCAAGTCAATTCTCATTCAAATGACACTTCCATTGTCTCATTCAAGCAATCAAAAATGTATAATTGGAATCAACCAAGTCTTGCAAACTGTAATTGTGGTGTCAAGTTTATTCCTCTAATCAGTCCGAATTCCAAAGATTCGTGCAAGACCGAATTCGAGGTAAAAATGTCTAAAACATCATTTATATGTAATTTCAGATATAGCAAATCTGAAGTTAAAATCAAGACCAAATTGGGTGTACCTAAAAATATACTTAAAAATATCAGGTTTATAGCAGTGTCCAAATAAATTTTTTATGTCTTGCAACCTTAATTGTGGTGGAAAAACTATTCTCCTAATTGATCCAAACTCCAAAAACTTCGTACAAGACTGTAAGTCAACCAAGTCTTCCTATAAATATATGTTCCGAATTGTTGAATTACGAGCAATGAAGCGTGACATCCGTTGTCTGGTGTTTTCATAAAGATTGATTTATTAGAATTATACAAAGTAAATTTAAATATATATATTAAAAAAAAAAGTTTGGACTTGTGCATAGGGGTTGTGCCAAAAAGAAGTTGAATCCTGACTTTTTATAGATGTTTACGGAGGAAAAACATACAACAAATGAAGAAGAAAAGAGAGATCTATTATTAAGTTGAAGCAAAAAGCTGTTTAAATACAGAAAATCCTCAAAAACAGAACTTCCGGATAAATAGGAACTAAATCTATCAACAGCTACATGCCTAAAGATTAGGAAGCTCGCAACTGAAAAAAAACTAATACAGAAAACATCTATCTTAGTGTCACCAGATATTATGCTCATGTGGGTTAGAAGTTTCATGAAATAAAGTTTTAATTTAGATATTTGATGGGTTGAATAATAGACCATCAAACATGGGTTCCTATCAATACTAATACCACCAAATCAACGAAGCCTTTAACATCTCAATCAGAACTATAAATATGGTTGCAGAAAAGTCCTCTAATCAGCCAAAGATTGATGTCATAAGCAATCTTCTTGGTCTAAGAGCAGCCTGAAATCAGAAGTTCACACTCAACGTGAAGGAAAGTGCTTTTACTCTCTGAGTCCTCCATACAGTGGCACATCAACAGCCTTGCCTTAGTTCTCTTTTCAGAGCTGATGGAAGCATGCCCTTTACGAATCAAAGGGATTCGGCTGATTGACCCCAGGTTCCGGGATGATAATCAGGTAATCAGTTGAAGAAATTACTTTCTTACTGACCAGATAGACCCACCGAGAATTTGGTCTTAGCTAGTGGAACAAGAGAGACGTGGATCTATGTTCAATACGCAATCAAAGGATTTCTCCACCTCTGTATTCATCTTGTTTCTTATTTACCTGGGTGCATTGCGTTTTCAAAAGCTTTCTGTCGAACCGGCTCCTATTTCAATCCATGCTGGACCGATTGACATAACTATAATCTCCAAGTAAGATAGCCAAAGTACGGTTGAGCAATCGACATGATATATTTGCTCACATTCCAGGCGTAGGTCATAATTTGCAGGAACATTCTATGGCCTTATTAAGAGGAGGTAGAGTGAAAGATTCGCCAGGTGTGAAATTCCATTGTGGCAAGTGTTCTTCGGAATGACAAGGCGTAAACAGGGGTGGAGCTAGCCTTCTGTTCGGGGATTCGGCCGAACCCCTTCTATGGAAAAATATACTATTTATACATGATTAAAATTATTTTTTATGTGGTTATAGTAGGTGTTGAACCCCCCTTCGACTGAGTTTTCTTTGAATATGGAACCCCTTAGTTGAAATTCTAAGTTTTCTTTGAATATGGAACCCCCTTCATTGAAATCCTAGCTCCGCCTCTGGGCGTAAAGGGCATGTAGGCGGTGAATCGGGTGCGAAAGGTTGCTTTACTAAGAAAGATAAGGCAAGAAGCAAGGGCATAGCAGCTGCGCGAAATCCCTTGCTTCTCAATTTTAATCAAGTTTAGTGAACCTAGCATTAGTGGATTTAGAGAAAATTCACTGTTTCCATTCAGAACTATAAACGAAATTGCTAATACACACTCCAACTTAAAGGGGGTCCTATTACTCCCCTGAACTAATTAAAACCCAATTTTTGGCAACCTTAGTGCCTACATAGAACATACGTGACACATTACGTGAATCAACACACTGAAGGTTCACATAGGCACACTAATGAACATGAATAAATCTTGCTATTTGGTTGCTCCAAGCACTATGCTTATAGAATTGAGGAATTAAAGCAACTCATTTGCGTAACTGGTAAGTCGTTGTCATGTGAACCGGGGGTTCTTGGTTCGAGCATTGTGGAAACAACCTCCTACAGAAATGCAGGGTATGGATGGCTACGTACAATAGGCCTTTATGGTCCGGCCACTTTTAGACCACACACATAACGGGAGCTTTATGCAACAGGCTACCCTTTTATTGGCTTCAATGAATACTACTTTCCTTTTAAATATCCTGGATGTCGAATTTAGTTGTGAAGAAAAAAGGTGGCATACTTTAATGGCGAAGATCACTGGAACTTTACAGGGATGGCAAGAAAAATTATAGCGGCATTGCTAAATTGTCGCTTACGCAATTTGTTATGTCAGCCCCAATAGGATTTGTTGCATTGAAATTGATAATTGAATAAATTAATGAGTCAAAGTAGCAGTTGTGGAGCGTTGAGGCACTTCTTAGACGGTCCCCATATGCCCGGACTAGTGGCCCACTCTAGAATTATGTGTTTAGTCCCAATAGTACATCCCCTATATTTCAGCATATGAGGCTCAGTTCAGGGGTCCCGTTAAGCCGTAGATTTTCAGACAGAAGTGTGCAGTTGGTGAGCCTTCTCTATTTCGAAAGGTCGGGCTTATTTAAACATTGTTATTTGTATTGATTCATGGTCTGACTGGGGGCCTTGTCCCAATTTTGTTTTAGACATATGTTGGATTTTGTAATGTTAGAGATTTCGCAGATGGGTGTCATTTGTTTGAATTCTGAGAATTTATTTTCAAATTGTTCAAGTGTTAAGAGATTGACCATGGTTCTGTCTCATTGTGTTTTTCTGAAAACTTTCTTATATTATATGAATATTGTGCATGAGTACCAGATAGAGAAGTATGCCAGAGCCTTCATGGTTCAGGATGCTCGTTACGGCCAGGACCCCGGCTCGGATCGTGACAGTGGCCCACTCTAGAATTATGTGTTTAGTCCTCCTAGAACTAGGTGATTATCCTAGGCAATGTGAACCTTCCTAGGTAGTCAAGTTTTGTCCAGTGAATTACTTTCTATAATGATAAATAATTTCTCTCAGAAAAAGATTTTATTCATTTTTCTGTTCAACAAAAAATGCCCTATTATCACTCACTTATACAATGGTGATGATAAAATTCTTTTTTTTTCCTCATATAATAGCAACTCTCTAGCTCTTATGCTAAACACCTTGAAGGACTATGAACACATTTTTGGCCAACAAGTGAACATGAATAAATCTTGCTATTTGGTGGCTCCTTAAACTGACGCTAATAGAATTGAGAAATTAAACCAACACATTGGTGTAGGTGGTAAAGGTTTTCCTATGTGATCAGGAGGTAACGGGTTCGAGCCGCGGAAACAGTTTCTTACAGATATGCAAGGTATGGTTATGCACTGGCGGAGCCAGACTTTTATGCACTGGCGGAGCCAGACTTTTAATTAAGGGTGTTCTTATTTTCTCTTGGGCAAAGAACTGTTTAAAAAACAAAGAAAATAAAGCTGCACCTGCCAAGGTTCGAACCCGAGTTTTTGATGAGGAAATGCACACTCTTGACCACTGGACTATGCTTCTCTAGCTTGTCAAGGGTGTGCAACAACATGTATTTCACAATAAATATCTATATTTAACCTATATACTCGAAAAAAATTTCCGACGAAGGGTGTTCATCTGACCACCCTTCATTGGCTGTGGCTCCACCACTGTGGTTATGTACGAGCTAGAACTTTGTGGACCAGGCTGCCCTTCTATTGGCTTTAACAACAATTACTTTCCTCATGAATATGTTATAGTTCTATGATTTTGTGCCCTTTGTACAGTCAAACAGTGAGATTTATTGTAACCATCTAGCATACCTGAAAGCAATAAATTTGAATAATATTAAGAGGAATTAACACCTTTCAAACAATAATATTAAGAGGAAACAGTGAGGGTTATTGCAACCATCTAGCAGTTCTGAAAACAGAATCATGCACAACAATCATGTGATCGGAACAACAGATTCCAAAAACATTCTCAACATGCAAGGAGTTGAATCTTGATCTTCTGCAGCATCCCTACAACATCTTTCATGTTTGTCCTTCTTGTCGGAGATTCAGCGCAACAATCTGATGCTACTTTCATGATCGAAGCCACAACATCTAGCTCCTTCTGTAGGCGATTACCCATTGGTGTTACCAAGTTGACATCTACGACGTCCATTACTGCCTCTGGGAGTGAATAACTCACCCATTGCTTCAAGCTAAGGTCACCCTCAAACCCATTAGGCTATCTCCTGGTTAACGTTTCCAGCAACATGATCCCGTAACTATAGATGTCACACTTTGTAGAGACTATTCCATCCAGTCCATACTCTACAGTCAAATAATTCATTTAAAGATGCAATATGCTTTCTAGGTGGTAAAAAAAAGAAAGGAGTAATCAGCAAAACTAAGAGATGTACCTGGCGCAATATACCCCAATGTTGCTAAGGTTCTAGTGTACAAATCATCCTGATCTTCACCAAGCAGTTTTGAAATGCCAAAGTCGCTGAGGTGGGCAACCATATCTTCATCCAGAAAGAAGTTACTAGGCTTCACGTCACAGGGAATCACAGGCAACAAGCATCCATGGTGAAGATATTCCAAAGCACATGCCACATCTATCATTATGCTTAGTCTCTGCTTGGTATCAAGGAAGTAGTTGTGCGAATACAAATACTTCTCAAGACTTCCATTAGGGATATACTCGAGAACTAAAGCCTTGAAATCAGGATTGGAACAACTAGTAATGATTTTTACGAGATTCCTATGGCGAAGGCTGCACAAAACTTCACATTCCGTATCAAAACTCTTGAATGCCACATCCAGTTGCAGGTTGAACACTTTAACTGCAATGGCAGTTCCACTTCTGAAAACACCTTTGTAAACAGCGCCAAAACTTCCAGAACCAATCAGATTACTCTCGCTAAGCCCATCAGTTGCTTGGAGCAATTCATTGTATGAAATTCTTTCTCTTGTTACAGTAGACAATGACTCAGCTTGTGGAGGAGCTCTCTTACCTCTTATATACCTTATCCATAGGAGCATAAAGGTCATAGGAACAAATACAATTGCAATTACAAGCAAAAGAGAAAGAACTAGCAATTTTTTCCTATTTGATCTGTGCTTTGATGAAGTGTGGCCTGGCGGGACACTAAATCTTGAAGAACCACACAATGCTTCATTGTAGATGAAAAACTGACTCGAGAGGTTTTTGAAAGGACCCCCCCAAGGGTATTTCACCATACAATTTGTTGACAGAAATATTGAAATACTTCAAGTTTGAAGTTTCTCCAAAGACTTAGGAATAATTCCAGATATATTATTGTGAGAAAGGTCTAGGAATTCCAAACCTATTATGTTGCTCATTGAGTCAGGTATAGCTCCTTGTAACTTGTTTTGTCTCAAAGAAAGGTTTGCCAGATTTTGCAAGCCTCCAATTTCTCTAGGAATTTCATTTGAGAATTGATTCATTGACAGATCTATCAGTGTGGTAGCCTTTAGATTTCCAATTTCTGGAGGTAAAGAACCCACCATGTTGTTTGAGGATAAGTCAAGAACCACCAGATTGTGAAGGTTCCCTAAGCTTGGTGGTATATTGGAACTCAATTTGTTGGAACTGAGATGTATCTCCCTAAGGGAAGTAATATTCCCTAAACAATAAGGAAGAGATCCTGAAAGTTGATTTTGACCCAAGTAAATATCACCCAAATGCTGCAAATTACATATATGATCTCCAATAAATCCTGTTAATTTGTTGTTAGTTAAATCAAAGCACTGAAGCTTTCTCATGTTTCCAATTGATGTGGGAATCAATCCAACCAAATTATTTCCAGTAAGATCAAGGAATAATTCGCTGCTTAAGTTCCCAAAATCATTAGGAATTCAGCCTTTGATCTTGCAACCACTGGTGTAAAATTTTATAAGAGACGTAGAAAAGTTCCCTACAGAGACTGGAAGCATGCTGTTTAGAGGGTTTAAAGATATATCAAGAACTGTTAAATTTGTGCTATTGGTTAAGGAAGTCAGGAAACTTAATGATGAGTCGTTGGTTAAATTGTTTCCCGCTAAATTTAGATACTGTAGATGAGTCGAATATCCAATAGAATTTGGAATCAAGACAGTGAGTTGGTTGTGAGTAAGCTCTAGATCAGTAAGTTTTGAACAATTTGAGATGGAATTAGGAATAGTCCCAACAAGATTGGTTAAGGAAGATAGAACACATGTTTGGTGGGAGGCTTCCTGATAGATTGTTGAATGAAAGATCAATTTTTCTCAGTCCTGATATGTTGAAGATCTCCATTGGAAGTGGACCACTGAATCTATTATTCTCAAGAATAATTACCTCCAATTCAATGAGATTGCTTATCTCTTTGGGTATTTCACCTGGAAACTCATATAGTGGATTACTAGTGAGTTGGTTCAATCTATTTTTGTTAAGATATAAGAATTGAGTCTTGTTTAAGTTGTCAATCTCCTGTGGTAAGAATCCACTAAGATTTTAACTTTCATGTTGTTGGTGATACAAAAGTATTAAAAGAAAAAAGAGAAAAGATACGTATAGGAGATAAACATATTTGAATAGAGCCATGCATAATATCACCAAACTTAGATACCTCAATTATTCAATAACTGAAATTATCCCTGCAATTACTGTGTAATAAAATAAAATTCTGAAGCAATTAGATATAAACACTCATAAGATAAAAACATACCTGTTAAATCATTATATGATGAAGACAATATTTGAAGTTGTGAACAATTTGATAAGCTTGCAGGAATATGACCATGAAACTTGTTTCTCGATAAATAAAGCCCTTTGAGTATTGGGAGACCATTGCATAAACCATTGGGAAGACTTCCTGATAAGCTATTGCCTGCAAATGCAATGACTTCGATTCTTGAGATATTGAAAATTGTAAATGGTATAGAACCCGTAAGTTGATTAGCTTGTATGGATAGCACTTTCATGTTGTGAAGATTGCCGATTCCTTCTGGATTGTTTCCTTGAAGTGAATTATCAGATATCTCCAAAGTCTCCAACCTTGAGGCATTCGAGATTGATGGAGGAATAGAGCCTATGAGATTGTTTCCATAAAAGCTTAGTTCTCTAAGGTTTATAAGGTTTCCAATCACTTTTGGTAGTTGGCTCTCTATGGAATTGAAATCTAGATATAAAATCTCAAGCATAGACATATTAGAAAATGAAGAAACGATGTAATCAGTGAAACTTTTATTCCTAAGACTTAGAAATTGAAGTTGGTGTAAAAAACCAAACAAAGAAGGAACCTTTCCGCTGAAATTGTTGACACTTAATCTAAGAAACTTAAGCCGACGCAAACGTGCCATTTCTTGAGGCAAATTTCCATGGAAATTGTTGCTTCGCAAGTCGAGAGAAACAAGAAATGAGAGGTTTCAAAATTCACGGGGAATCTTGCCTGTAAGAGCCATGTTAGAAAGATTCAAGGCCTTCACTCGTTGGCGACGAGAGCCACAAGTGACTCCAAACCAATGACAAACGGACGTAGTGGGAGACCAACTTTCATCCAAAAAGTGAAAGGGGTCGGAAATGATTTGGAATTTTAAAGACAGAAGAGCTAATTAATCTGTAGTAATGTTGGTTTGGGTCATGACTGAACTAGCCAGAAGCAAGAAAAGTGTTGCAAGAAAAAATGTGAAGGTTTTCTCCATTATTGCAAAAATTAGTAGGTATACTCTATAACATGTGGTTTTGAGACTTTAAATAGAAATGAGTTCTCCTTTTTGATTACATCAATGCTAATACCACCAAATCAACCAAGTCTTTCACATCTCAATCAGAATTAGAAATATGGTGGAAAAAAGTCCTCTATTCAGCAAAGACTTGGCAAGTCAACCAAGTCTTGCTTTAGTTTTTTGTGTGCTTAATTCTCTGGAAATAGTCTTGCTTTCATATTCTGTAGAATTGTGTGGTGAAGAGTGTTATGAGAACGAACAGGAATAGACAATATGAGAAGCAAAAGCAAAACAGGATGAACACACAGATTTACATGGAAACCTTGACGGGCAAAACCACGGGCAGAGAAAGAGGACTTCCACTAGAATGGAGAGGAGTACAAGGAGGAAACGTAAGTCTCAGTGAACATATGTCCAACAACCAAAAACAACCCACTAAATGCACCGCGAACTTTTTAGACCCCTACACTTCCACCACAAACCCCTAAAAAATTCAGAAACATGGGTCGCACCGCGAACTTTTCAGGGATGGATCAACAAAATTTGGATCACAAACTCTAACAAAAATGAGTAGTGACACACTTATTAACCAATAGTATTGTGTTTAGGTCAAACTAGCACTAGTGGATTTATCCCAGGCAATGAGAGCCTTCCTAGATAGTCAAGTTTTTTCCAATGAAATGAATAATTCATTCAGAAAACACTTTATTCATTATTTTGTTCATCAAAAAATGTCCTTTTATCATTCACTTATGCTATGAACACATCTCTGGCCAACTAGTGAACATTAATTAATCTTATTTTTTGGTTGGTCCAAACACTAATGTCTAATTTTGATAAACTTGAGGTATTAAACCAACTCATTGGCGTAATGGATGAAGTCGTCATGTGACCAGAAGGTCACTATTTCGAGCTGTGAAAATAGCCTCTTGCAATAATGCAGGGTATGGCTACAATAGAACATTGTGGTCCGGCCCTTCCCTACGTATAGCAGGAGCTTAGCGCACTAGGCTTCCCTTTTATTGGCCTCAACAACAACTTTCCTTTTAAGTATCTTGATATCCAAACTACTTGTGAAGACAAAAGGTGGCATCCTTCAGTGGCCAAGATCACTGCAGGAACATTACAAGGATGGCAAGGAATTATTTTCTTATAGGGGCAGAGGTGTGAGTTGCATTGCTAACTTTTCCGGCTTGCGTAGTTTGTTATGTCAGCTCAAAAGGATAAGTTGCATTGAAATTGATAAAGTTCCGTGGAGTTCATAATTGCATAAAAGGACTTAAGTAATGGCTGCAATGCTTTAAGGAACTTCTTTAATGGTCTTTATATGCCTGCCAGACCGCTCTGATTTATGTATATGTTAGGGCGGTGAGAGGAAGTGCAGAATAAGGATTGATTTCGCACAAGGAAAAGGTGGGACTTGAGAATCTCTACCCCCAGACGATTGGACCGAAGACACTGGAACAATAAAAGTTAATAGCGGCAATAAATATGACCTTAACAAAAAGTGTTTAAGCTTTTACTGACATAGCGGCAATAAATATGCACTTTAACAAAGAGTGCTAAAGCTTTTACTGACATTAGTTGTTTGACATTGGATCCAATGTCGCTATAGACTTTAGGAGATTTATAAAGAGTGCTAAACTACAATTTTCTGTAATAATATTGCCTCTAAAACATTTTTAAGGGGCAATTAAGCTATTGCCTTAAATATCTTTTTTGGTGTACTGAAAAGGATCTTTGTTAAATTGTTTTCCTAATATAGTAACATTTCATTATTGTTCTTTTCATATTATTAACCTCTGATTTATGCATCATTTCTTACCTGCCCCCAACCCCCCAAGTGTCATAATCATTTTTTTTTGTTACTATTTATTATTTGGCAGCCTTTATTTTTCTATAATAACTAGTTAACTAAACCACGCTTCGCGCAACCATACATATCTTTTTGAAATGAAAATCTTATAATATCAAAAAATTAATAAGTATATTGTTAGTACTTTTTTTATATAAAGAAAAAAATCAATCTAATGTAAAACGGGCACTTTGATGATGCTCCTGCTATGCACAAGGTATGGAAAAGGGTTCCATCAAAACAGTATATTGTATGCAGGCTTATCTTATATTTCTGCCAGATATTATTTTCAAGACTTGAATGCGTGACCTCCCGATCACATGGTGACAACTTTACCAGTTACTCTAAGGCGTCGGAAAAATATTTAAGAAAATTCAAATAGAAACACAAAGTTAGTAGTGAAAACAACATTCACCACTTTCTTATAATTTCATAATTACAAAGTTCTAGAAGGACACGACTCTTAATTTTACAAGTCATGCTACACACTTATTTTGTACAAAAACAAACCTTTTATTACTCTCTATAATAAGGATCAATGATTCTATTTTTATTTTTCATCCAATGATATGTATAGTTGGCAATAAGTAGTTTATATAATTAATTTTTTTAGAAGTTGGATAGACTGTTGAGTAAGTTATTGCAGTTAAACTCTTCTGTAAATTCGGAGGCACCGTATAATTATTGCTTTGTTTATTTTTTCAATTAAGGGAAGAAAATGTGCTAACTAAGATATGATAAATCTTGTGGTCAGACATTTAACATCAAGTGCAACAAATATTAAAAAAAAAATGTAAAAAAAATGATTACAAGAAAACCGTATGTAAAAAGTAATAATTGTACTCTCCTTCAGTCCTTCTTTACTTGCTCAATATACTAAAAATAAATGTCCAATTTCATTTGTGCAATTTGCAAAAGTCAAAGATTATTACTTTATGTCTATTTTATTTTTATTATTAAAATACTCTTCTATTTCTTTTTTCTTAAAAAGTACGCCAAGTCAAATATGAATAGATAAAAATAGACGGAGAGAGTACAACATTTCAAAATTTTTATTCAACTTTACTTCATATTTTTAGTCACTAAATATAGAAAAAAAAATTAAAAACAAAAATATACTATATGATACCATAAGTCTTTGCGGTTTGCCTATACGTTAATACATCAAGACCATTGTCAAATAGGATAAATATAATGTCCTTTTGCTAAATAAATTACACATGACTCCTAAAAAATAATGGCCTTTCGCTAAATAAATTACACGTGACTCTAAAATATAATATTTCTCTTGCAAATTCGTGTTATTAAAATAATATTTATAAATGAAATTGCTTATTAACATTTCAAAGTACTATTAAAATTGTTCCCTATATGCCTGTAAAAAATAGGAGCCTAGCTAGAATAACGATTAAAACATAAACTTGAGAAGGGAGAGAATTGAATAAAATTAAAAAAATCAACTAATACATATTATTTTCAGGAGAAAAAAGAAAATTATAAAAATGACAATTAGACTTTCGATTACGTGAAAAAAGTACTTTTTAATGTGGCAACGTTACATTTGATGCCATTTCATTTTGGAGTGTTTCAAATTACATGATGTTATCTTTCTAATCTCTTTTATATTACTTTAATTCGTTCAAAAATAAATTTCAGTAAACTTGGTCAGAATTAAAGATAATAATGCTACACAAGTTTTTTCTTAATTAACTCCAAGGGTGACACTATTTTCTTTTTTAATTTTCTGTATCTATATTCATTTGAAAGGAAATAAATCAAGACATAAGATATTTACTGCTCCAGCTGACCAGAGAATGGACATCAACTCACTGTGCTCAAGCATGCTTATGTAGAATGGTTAAAGAAGTTATTTACATCACAAAACATCACTAGCACTTAATAACTTTGAAATATCAACTTAATTACTATAAATTATAAAATTGATTAGTCAAATTAATAGCCTAAACTCTCAATATATCCATATGAATGCCTAATAGATGGAGTTCTTAATTAAAGGGAAGAATAGAAAATCATATTGGATCCACATTAACCAATTGAAATTTTCTCCCAAAAAATAAATCAATACTTCTTCCAGAAACAGAAAATTGAACAAAAAGGAGCCAATTGAGAATAAACAACTACCTTTTTTCCTAATGAATACATTGATAATAAGTGTATAGAAAAGCAAATATGTAATGAATAAGTAACTGAGAATAAGCAATGAATACATGATTAGTGCTCAAATACCATTCTTGAACAGAAAATAAATACAATATGTAATCCTAACACTACCGAAATGCATGTGAAGAGACCATATAGAAAGTTTTTCGAATCATACAGCAGTATCTCTTTTCTTCACAAAGGTTATGGCAGAGAATATTAAAAACTCATGAGTCATTTGAACAGAAGAAGATTGTCTTTATATACTATCTTTTATGTCACTTAAACTTTCTTGACCTTTGGTATTTTGTAATTAATTTGAGCTTTAAGGGACCATTAATAAGCAATACCAATGGGCATATTAAGAGAAAATGGTCAAAAACACCTCCAACCTTTATCCCAAATTTCAACTACATACATATTTTTTGGGGGTCTGCAAACCCTCTAAACTATTTTAAAGTGAAATTATTACTCCCGAAAACTGACTACCAGTTATTTGGAATGTGGTATGATGCACGCGCCAACAGGCTTTTTACACGTGTTTTTTAATTCAAAATTAATTTTTATGTACTTTATTCATCATTTTTATCACTTTTCATCATTTTTTAACCATTATTTTTTTCACAATTACTTTTCATCTCTTTTTCTTTTCAAACTTAAACAATTTTTCGATGAACTTGAAGTGAAAAATAATGGACAATACCGAATTTGAAATTTCCAATAACGTCGCCGGCAACTCAAAGATTTTGATTAACCAACCAACGCTATGAAACAAATTTATTTTAATAAATCAAAAAACTATTCTGCTCAAAAGGAGGTTTCACCTTTCTAGCCTCTCTTTTTTTTTTTTTTGCTTTTCAGCTCCCTTTTCTACCAAAATAGTGGTAGTATTAATAGGAAAGAAGGGAGTTGTTTTTTCTTTTTTCTCCACCAATGTGAGAGAAAAGTATTTATAGGAAAGTATGAGGATTTATTTCTTTTCATCCACATGAGGATTTATATCTTTTCATCCACCAATTTGATAGAAAAGCTATTTAGGAGTGTTTTTAAAAATTAAAAATTGAACATAAGCTGACGTGGAAGATAATGTGGGGGGAAATTGTACAATTTAGTATAATTTTTGAATTTCAAAATTGTAAAAGGACAAAGTTGGGGAGAAATAGTACAATATAGTACAATTTAAAATTATTTTTGGGGGGAATTGGGTAGAAATTATGAGAGTTTTGAAAATTTGGGGGTTATTTATAATATAACTCCAATTGAATTTAAAATTTAGTCATATTTATTTAATTTTGACCAAACTAAAATCAATTGATGGATTGCATTGCAATTATGGCCAATTTGATTTCAATTATGGCAAAATCTAATAGATTGGCTAAATTAAATTGAAATTCGATACGAATTAATACTTCTTTTAATCCCGAACTTCTTGATTTAATAAAATCAAATGCATATTTATCCAAATAAATTATTTTGATAATAAATTATGTTAAAATTAAGATTTTAATCATTATATTCATTTTCAAAATAATCCTTAATTAAAATCCAATATTTCATAGAACAAATATTTAATTAATGAATTTATATAATCTCGTATAATTGAACATGATAATATATAATCGCAATATAAAATGATAAAATTGCGTGCAAAAAATATTTTGAAAAGTTTTTATTCAGATGAAATAAATATTTCAATTTTATCAAAAATAGAAGAAACTCAGAATTAAATTTAGTCGTGGAGGGCAAAAATTAAATGTAAACAGAGGTTTCAAAATATAAAAAAGTAAATTCACGAAAAAATCAAGGAGTGTGAATATGTAATATATACATTAAAAAATATATATTTTTCCCTAGCTACTTAATGTATTTTTTCAACAAACATATGGTTCCACCACTGATCATATCAATTCTAATTTCATCAAGTCTTAGCACATTTCAATTAGAATTGTAAATAGGGTTCATAAATTCTCCTAATCAGACAAAGACTTGTGCAAGTCAACCAAATCTTGCTTTGTTTTTTTTTTTAGAATTGAATGGTGAAAAAATGATATGCCATGTTCCTCTAATAAGTTAATTTTACTAACTTATATTATACACTTGAAAATTATTTCTACATGATTAAGATAGTTTAGGGAGAAATGTCTAAAATATACCTAAACTTTGATAAAATTTATTGTAACATGTCTCAATATTGCGGGGGTCCTATCACCCCCTAGATTATTTTTTACCGTACTTCTGTGACTTATATTTGCTATATTTGCTAGCCGGACTACTACGTGAATACACGAACACTGTACAAGTAAGGGTTTAAAGTGGTCCAGCTAAGAAAATATATGTCATAGAAATACAGTAAAAAATAATCTATGGGGATATTAGGACCCCTGTAAAGTGTAAAGTTAAGGCGTGTTACAACAAATTTCGTCAAAGTATAGGTATATTTCGAACCTTTTTATCCGGATAGTTTGTATAGCTGTTCATATCATGTTTATAGTCCTTTTATCTCTATCTAGGATAGAATCTGTAGACTTTTACATTCTAGTTACTTTTTGTAGAAGTTAATTTAGCTCATTTTTATATGGGATGGTAGTTTTATCTCTATCTAGGACATAATCTATAGACTTTTACATTCTAGTTACTTTTTGTAGAAGTTAATTTAGCTCATTTTTATATGGGATGGTAGTATAAAAGAAGCTTTTAATTATTGTTTATAATTTATTTGTAATTTTGACTTGTTTGAGGGTATGTTTTCGTGAATTTTTTTTTAAAATAAAAGAATACATAACATTAATTTGTATTGGCTGGCATCATTTTAGAGAATTTTTTAGGTTATATGGGTTTCAAAGACTTGACAAAATTGGAGAAGACCAAAAATACATCAAGTCTTTATAAACTTACATTTGGTGGCCAAGTTATTCCTGTAACAAATCCAAACACTCCCCAAGTATTTTATGTGATTAGCATAGTCTATAATTGATTTGATCACTAATTTTTAGGATATATATATATATATGACAACATGAAAAACTATTTACATTCTCGATCAAAGATAACGCAGTTAGAAAATTATTCTATCGTAGTTTAATATCTCGATGGGACTATTTACTTGTGAATCCAAGTGTGATACAATCAAGTGAGTGAGACTGTGGTGAGGTTGTTCCGAACTAACTTATGTTTTGCTTTTTACACTTGTTATTTTCTTTACTTTTTTTTAGGTACAATTATTGGGAAACCCGCGGTTCCAACTTCTCAACCCATGGACAACAATGCCACCAATGTCATTTTGGCCTACTTTGACACTCTGTCCCGAGACCTAGCTATAGAAAATGAAAGGTTGGATCGTATGGTAGGTCAAAGGGAGCAAGTGGGATGCTCGGACACACGTCAAGAGAAAGGCTGTAGCTTATGTGAGCGAGGTAAAAACGCTATCCCCTACACTCCTATGAACTTAGTATGTTGTGTTATGGCTAGTAGGAGCCAAGTAGGTGTAGCTGCTACTTTTCCTACGGTAGAGGTGCTCGAGTCATCCTTTTGTGATACTCTTGGTGATTTTAGGTCGCGGGAGGACCAAACTCTTGTTGTAAGTACACAAGCACTAGTTGATAATTTAGAGGAAGATTAAATTGATTCTTCTCGGAAGAATAATTTTTGTCCATCTAGTGCTAGCCCTTATATCTCGAGTAAGACTCCATTACCAATTGACGAGAGTATTCACATACTAGTTGACCCTTGTTCAAGTGAAGGTGAGTCTATGTTGGCATGTGTCACAATCCGAACCAGGGCCTGGCTGTGATGGACATCCCAAACTATGAAGGCCCAAGAGCCCTTCTAACTTGTAATCATATATACCATTCATAAATAGAAAATACGGAAATAAAATCTGCTATGAAAACATGGTCATAATCTAAATTTAGTTTAGCAATGAGGAATAAAATCCAATATCAACTAAACACCGTCTGAAAACCTTCTGCGAAATCTCTACTACATGATCAAATAACAACCGTCTGAAAACTGGGACAAGGCCCCAGTAGACCAAAACCATAATAAATAATAACTGTCTAAAATAAACTAGGCCTTCTAAAATATAGAAGGCTCACCAACTAGTACTTTTCATTCCTATCTGATGAAATCTACTGCTTATCAGGACTTCTAGACTGTGCCTCAGAACCTGAAGGGAGGGGTGTCAATATAGATGTACTGATACATAGAGCAATAAAAAATAAAGCTTTTATATAAATAAAATAGTTGAGAGCTAGTCATAAACATCATGAAAGATATAATTTTCAAAACACATGGGCATTCTTGAAAAAAAATATAAAAACCTTTCTGTCAAAAGCAGTTTCTAATCTTTGTATTACTTCTGAGTTAGGTGGTACTCCCCTACAATTCTAATATTCCACGGGCGGTATGGAATCCGCCATTGACTCGGCAGGAAAGCCCCCAACCCGAGTGTGCTGCAAGGATTGGAGTTTCTGATTCTGATACGCCACACGACACTAGGCCAGCGTAATATAATATACCCGGATCAGCAAATTATGGTTTCGGTAAATGAGTTATCTGAACTCGTGCCTTCTTCGAGGAACCACCTAATTTCTCTTTATGCCCAATTTTATCCTGTTCTGAATCATACATTATTCTAGTTTCAGCATCTAAAAATTCTGACATCAAACATGCATTTTATTCTATTCTGAATTACCATGGCATAATCTGAATTGGTGTCGTCACACCAAGACTTGCAAGTCCTCTTTTCTGAGCCATAATGTATTATGCATAATTCTTTCATTAAAATACAGTTCAGACCACCCAAACATGCAAACATTATAAAAGATTTCATGTTCTGAAAATTTAAGTCAAAACTATGCTGAGATTATTCAAACATATGGTGGTCATGTGTTCTTTTGCCAAACCATGCTACTCTTTGTTACATGCATATTCAACATTTATCAACATGCATAACCATTTCTTTTTATTTCAAAATCATATTCAAGTCATAGCATAAATCAAGACATTTCATATCATGCTTTCAAGATGCAATTTAGAACAATTCATTTCATATGGAAGATGGAAAAAATCATAACAAGAGAGGGGTTCATTATAATTCATTCTCTCAATTGA
>NC_061118.1:159670215-159700859 GCF_002878395.1 Capsicum annuum
ATTATATTCATAAATCCAAAACCCTTTTCTTAAAACATGATTTATATACCTATGAGATTATTAGAAAAACCCCGCGTACCTTAAATTAGAAGCTTTTGAATGAACTCTAGCTTTTGGAATGATATACGTACGATTGATGGGTGCCTCTTGTAGCCCTCGCAATGGGGATTCCAAATCTTGAAGAATTAAGGAAAACCCACGGTTAAATCTTGAGATATTTGAGTTTTTAGTTTGAAACCCTAGGGTGAGTTCTTGATGAATTTGAGAGAAAAAAATCATATTTTGGTGTTTTGGGAGTTTAATCTCGTGTTATAGCTGGATAAGGGATGGAAGATACCCATTTTGTCCTTAAAAACGTGGAAACAGAACCTGAAATTTTTGTGCGTGCGATAGGGCATGTGTCGCACGCTTATCGGATGATGCTACTGTCTAAGTCACTAAAATGGCCATAACTTTTTGCTCGGGTATCGGATTTAGGCAAAATTGGTATCATTGGAAATCTAATTCAAATATCTTTCCTTTGATATATAGTAGGCCCTCTAATTCATTATATATAAAGATTTATGATCGATTGAAGTTGACCCAAGTTTCGACGCTCACTCAAACTCGAATGATGTCCTTGAGTTAGGGGACCTTTATGATCTCAATTCATGCTTAAATAGGTTCACACACTACATAATTGATTAAAATTCTATATTTGCATAGGATTTATGGCTTTTGGATCATCAATGCATAGAAATGATGATTTTTATTCTAGCTCGAAATGCGGGATGTTACAGCATGTGAGTAGCCAACAACTAGTGAGGATGTGAATGAAGATTAACTTACTCATGAATGTATTCTAGTACTTGAGCATATGTGTGGTGTGTAGAGAATAGCAGAAGAAAGGTGCAACTGGGGAGAACTTCTGCTAGCCCAAGATCATTTAACTAAGATCGAAAGATTCAACTAAGAAGAGAAAGTTATGAAATGGAAGCTTTGTCAAGGAAGAAGACTTCTTGAATTGAATTTTTTTTGGTTGGATTTTGGTTGAATTACAACTGTTCAAGACCATCCTATTTATACTTATCCATGGAAGGTTCTAGATACTATTCTAGATATTTCTACAAGAATAATCTAGGGAACTTTTATCTTCTAAATATGTAGAAGAATCTAGATACTAGGATAATTATCCTAAATACTATGCTAAACTATTCTAGAGATTTTACTAGAAAATTATGATATTAATTCACTAGTCTATTCTATAAATTTAACTAGAAAACTATGATATCCATGTTGGAAAAAATGGACTATTTTTTCTTACCCTTCCGGACCACTTTCAAGCAGAAAATAACAGAGAAATTACAGAGAATAACAACACAAAGATTTAACGTGGAAAACTTCCCAATTAGAGAAAAACCATGGGCTCCCAGAAAAATATTCACTATATGGAAATTATTACACCATACAATACACAATATTTTTCTCACACACCCTCACTTCCTAAAATACTATTCTCAAAGAGATCTCCTAGAGAATTATCTCTAAACCTCTTTAATAGTAAACAAGGAAAAAAATATTTTTGTGTGTTAAACAATGAAGGAGGTGGAGTTTATTTATAACTTCCAACCTCCTCCCAACCAAAGTAAATTTCCGATGTGGGATTTTCTTTCTTCAAAACAAACTTCAACAAATCTCCACCTTTTGAAGAGAAGAAAATGTAATCCGTTGGCCCTTTATAGTTGTCCAGCTACACATAACAAAATCAGTTCTCCATTTGACTCTAAACTCGGCCAATCATATGTAACTGCAACTTCCACATTGTCTGCTACTGACAATCATAATTCTAAATTCAAGAATTATCATACCCCCACCATAAAGAGTACATCCACTCAGATTGAAAAACCAATCCAAGAATTTTCACTTGAAATCACTTCCTAATTTCAAGAATTTCATTTTCGGCACATGTTGAAAAAACTGCTAATAACTTATGGTGCAACTCTCTTGTTGATTTCTTGAGAGTTCACTAGACATCGACATCCTTTCTACCACACACCTTGCATCACCTATCAACCAATGCCCATGTGCAAACTTGTAGACCAGCTACAAATTAAACATTCTCTTTCATGGTAATTCTAATGGTAGCATTTATGCCATGAGGATTTTCATCTTTCTTACAAAGAAATATCATCCCACTTTTCTAGGGAGACAACATTGGCAGCATTTTCTTTAGAGCTTCCAGCCGAACTAGCCCCATTGGTTGGACAATTATTTTTAACATGTCCCGGTTGTTTACAATTTCAGCAGATGACCTTCTTCTTAGAGCTTTGCTTCCATTTTCCTTTAACAACAAGAGATGAATATTCTAGAGATTTTTCATCTCCATTCTTCAATCTTTTCTCCTCAGAAATCAATTTGCTTGTCACTTCTGAGAAAATCACAGTTTCCTTCCCATACATTAAAATGGGTTGCATGTGCTTGTAGGAAGATGGAAGAGACCAGATGAGTCGAAGTGCCTTGTCTTCATCATCAATTTTCTCTCCAATAGATTCCAATTCAGAAATAATCCCATTCAAGACACTCAGATGATCAGAAATAGTTGTACCTTCAGCCATTTGCAATTTATGAAATTGCTCCCTCAAATATAACCTATTTGAAATACTTTTGGTTTGGTTCAATTCTTCAAGTTTCTCCCACAACTCCTTTGTTGTAGACAATCCAATCACATTAGCAAGAACATTTTTAGCTAAACACAAACGAATTTGACTTGCCGCGTTCATGTCTAGCTCTTCCTATTCTTCATCACTAATTCTAGATTTTTTTGAGTCTTTACTGCTTTCAGATTTTTTTGAATCCTTATCACCTTTCCCGCTAGTTGGTCTCTCTTTCAATGCCTTGTGTAATCCAGATTGGATTGACACATCCTTGACTTGCACTTGCCACAAGCCAAAAGTAATTCTCCCATCAAATTTCTCAATCTCAAATTTTGTCCCCATCTTGTTTATCAGTACTAGTAAATGGACAATAGTAATGGAAAGTACCCACTAAATTAGTTCTCAGGAAAGAGAGTTAGTTCCCAGGAAAGAGAGGTGAGTCACAAGGGATACACTTAAGTTCCAAGTCTTTCCTTAGCCAAAACCTCTTTAGATTGTACTTATTCCCACTCTTACCAAACATACAAGTACCCCAAAGTAACTCCACTAGAATAGCAAACTCCACCGGAATCAGACTCCACTTGCTACTCCACCAGCATGAAACTTCTGCAATAATTCTAATTTAGAAATTTTTTCTGATGTGGAAGATCAGAGAAAGCTGCAACCACAGAGCATACTAAAATTTCAAAAGAATTATTCCACACCGAAGGCTCTGATACCACTTGTTGAAAAAAAATGGACTATTTTTCCCGCCCCTTATGGATCACTTTCAAGCAGAAAATAACAAAGAAATTAAAGAGAATAACAACACAAAGATTTAACGTGGAAAACTCCCCAGTTGGAGAAAAACTACGGGCCTCCCAGAAAAATATTCACTATATAGAAATTATTATACCATACAATACACAATATTTTTCTCACACACCCTCACTTCCTAAAATGCTATTCTCAAAGAGATCTCCAAGAGAATTATCTCTAAACCTCTTTAATAGTAAACAAGGAAAAGAATATTTTTGTGTATGTTAAACAATGAAGGAGGTGGAGTTTATTTATAACACCCAACCTCCTCCCAACCAAAGTAAATTTCCAATGTGGGATTTTCTTTCTTCAAAACAAACCTCAACAATCCATCCCTTCAAAAAATCCACTTTAGATATTTTTCACACTCCCCCTTAAAGTGATTTTTTGGAAGTTATCTCAAACTCGTTGTTGAAGAACTCAAATGAAGCTTTGAACCACGCCTTAATGAAAATCTTTGTAATTTTTATGTGACTCCTAGAGCTTCTTAATATAATGAACATTTTCGCTAATAATCGGCCCCGCGAAGAGACAAGAATACTTATTGACCGAATTTTCATCTTTGTAACGGATTGGCTTGACAATCATATCGTTGACCTTTGTGAACCATATGATTTATATTGTTGTGTTTTCGAGCTCCCCTTTTCTCTGAACTCTTCAACAACTATATTCTTTGGAGAATCATTTGTCATGGAGAAAGCTGAAACTCCTGGGTTCAATGTTTTAGAACCCTCTCCTTTAGATAAAACTCCAAAGTATAAGGAAATTTCATCAATATCAGCCTCTTCATCATCCATTTTTCTATCTGAGTCTACACGATCAACTTCATTGTTTGCTTGATCTTTAGTTTCCTCATCATCTTCCAATATTTGCTCTGGACCAGTGATTGATCTTGATACCATAGATGGTTTATTAGAGAGTTAAACTACATCTCCATTAATGTTTGCTTAGAAAAAGTTATCACTGGTATATAGAGTTTCAGACACTGTCGGCGCAGAGTCTACTTTAATATCCTGCACGTTCAAACTTTTATTTACATTTTCAGGATCTGCTTCTTTAATTTCCTTGATAGCAGCTGCCACATCTCCAGTCTGAACATCTTTAGTATCATCTTGCTTGTTGTTGTTGCCTTCCTACTCCACAAGATGTGTTGTGTTATATCCAATCCAATAATCTCTTTCATAAATTATGGAAGCCAAAGTATATATTACTCGACTCTCAGCTTCCAAGCATCTTTTCCAACGTTCTTCTTCAATAACCTTTTCCATTAGAGCCATATGTGGCTCGACAATATCTCCTAATGTTTCCTACTTTACCACACCAATAACACCTAAGAGGCTTCTTACCATAATTGTCATAAAACTCTTCCTTCTTTCTAGGAGAGCTTGAACCACATGCGAATCGAGAGTGAGGCATATTTTTTGCTTTTCCCCTTAACGTTTTTCTTGTTAGCTACAAGAGCATTTCCTTTCCTTTCTTTAACAAATTCACAAGCCAATTGTTTGGATAGTAACTTTTGTGATGACAAAAAATTCTCAAATTCCTATAGCGATGGCCGTTGAACCCATCCCTGGAATGATGTCACCAAGGAAATATATTCTGGTTTCAAACCACAAATAATAATTCTTCTCATTCATGCTTCAGAGATATCCTCATCCGTATTCAATAAAGAAATCTTAGAACATAAGTTTTTAATTTTTAAAAAGTACTCGACAATAGAAAGATTACCTTGAGTGGTATTCGCCAAGTCATTCTCCAACATTTGTAGTCGAACTTGTAGACACCTAATTTCTTCCCTCTCCGATATCGGTTTTACCCATTTTTTACGTTATCCTACCATGTATCCTAACCCATGTAATTACACCTCCACAAATGACAAAAATAACAACCCAACTAATTTTATCTTATTCTAATAACCCCTCCCTATTAAAGTTTAACACCTCACTCACCTCAACATTCTTCCATTTTTTACATAAATATACACAAAAAAAAATTCATACAACACATACAACGACACTACACACAGGGATAGAGACACGAGAATTGTGGGGTTTAGGACAACCAATTGAGAGAGAAAGTGAAATCGGAGAGGAGAAACGGTGAGAAATTATGGGGAGATGCACAGACAGTAACCAGCACGTACACATGCATATTAGGACCTCACCAGCAAACACCCATCGTCACTCTCACATCTTACTGGTACACACACGTACGCATATTTGAGGGAAAATCAGGGAGAACCAAGAGAGATTAAGCTGATCAGAGAGAAAGAGAGATCAAGCTTGGGTTGAACTGGACAGAGAGAGAGGGAAACCAGCGCTGTTGGATAATGTTCGGCAAGTTTCTCGCCAAAAACTCCTCGAAATCGGTTATTGCTCATCGAATTCAATTGTTTCAGCTTGCAATTTGTCTCTAATCATCGAAAACAATGAAATAGAGAAGAAAACTGGTGATTTCTTGCCATTGATTCAGTTCTGGAGACCTTTTAATCGCTGGAAAGCATTAAAAATATGATGGAAGGGAGTTCGGATCTTGCGACAAAAATTGGTCAAAACAGGATTGGTTGATTTTGGTTCCGGCGGGTTGAATACAGGTTCTATTTTTTGGGATTTCCTAATCTTCGTCTTGGGTTCTTTGTTGTTTTCTTCATGATTTTGATTTGAGTCGGACTTCGGGTTTACTGCGGATTCAAACTGGTCTATACCGGATTTGGGGAGTCGAGATTTTGGTACCCGTTGAGGTTCCTGGTGCGGATTTCATCTCGTTTAATCAAATAATAATTGATTGAAAGTGGCATTGTGGTCCATTTCTTATCTCATTCCCTATTCTATTTTTGGAATTTTGGTTGTTTAATTTGTTGCGGGTATGAATAACTTGTTTGTTTAGCATGCTTGAATATTTGTTGTGCATACGTGGTTGATGTTGGATTTGATAGTCGAAGGATGGGATAATTAGTTTGACAATGAAATTGGGGAAGACAGAATTGAAAAACTAATAAAAGGGCGAATTTGGATTAATTTTGATTTATTATTTTTTTGTTTAATTCAGGATAAATATTGATGTTGTTGAATATAATAATATCATGATAGGTCGAGTGGGGTAGGAAAACGTAGGTTGGGTAGGCAAAATTTAGCATTCGTGGTTTTGTTGAATTTTTGTAATTTCATGGAATGGTTTGATTTTCTCGCATTGAAAATATGTATTCATTTTCCCAGGGAATGCCTCGAGGTCTTTTGTACTTATTTACCAGGGAATGCCCCGACGTATCATGTTGGCGGCAGATGATCGTGATGAAGGCCCGAAGCATTGAGTAAAGCACGGGAACCCAATTCAGGATTAGTGTAGGTTAGAATAGGGTTTATTTTTTGCATTTTTTTTATTTATTATTTTGGACTGTATAATTGGACTGACACTAAATTTTGGATTTGTTTTGTTTTGTGTGTTTGATTGATTTTTTTTATGTGTTTTTTGTGTGGTTTATACATTTGTTATGTCAAATTAGCCGATACACTCCGTCAAGCGACCGTGGTCGAACCACGGGATCAAGGAATTTCTAACACCTTCCCCTCGGTCAACATAATTCCTTAGTCGAAATCTCTATTCGCGAACCAGTTATAAAGTCAAAACCATTTTGAAAAGAATTTCCAAAGATGACTTGGCACAACGGATTATGTCAAGTGACGACTCTGAGTTTTGAATATAAAAAGTCCTTTTTGAAATAAATTTTCATATTTTGTCACTTTAATAATAAAAATCCTTTTGAAACTTAAAATGTATCTTTTTGGCATTAAAAAAGGGGGTGGGACAACTCTGGCGACTCTGCTGGGGATTTTTCAGAATTCGAGCTTATTTTGGAGTTGTATCAGCGTAGTTTGGCACTATAGGTGTATGGAAATTTTATCTATGTTGTTTTGTGTTATCGTATTATCATTATTTAGTGCCTACGTACTTTTTGTTTACAATTTTTATCTTACGTGTTACTGCTTTTATATCTGTCATCATGTGCATAACCTAATTCTTTCTTTCTGCAACAAGTCCGTTACACAACCTCTAGTTGAGTCACCCATATCTTAGGGGGGGAGCCGTTGGTGTTATGGAGTAGGTGGAAAGCAAAGCAGCCACTATCGATCATACACTCCCCCGAAGAGCCTTGTTAGTGAACGTAGATCGGCCTTTAGGTCATGCTTATGTGCATCATATTGAAGACCTAGCGGGGCCCACTTGGACCTTTGTAGGAGACTTGCCTCTAAAGCATCCCTACGTATTAATTGTTGCATCTTTGAGGGTAATATGGTCATTTGATGGACTAATTTGGGGAAAGCATGTGTTAGAAGTAAAGTGTGTAGGCAAGAAATTGTTGAAAAAAAAAAGAAGAAAAAAAGATACTTTCTAGTTTTTAGAGTTCTTTATGGCTTTTGTTTTTCAAAATTCAAAATTCAGAAAGATATTTTTTTTTTAACTTTTTGCACTCATTTGTCAAAAAAAAAAAAAAAAACAAAAAGATTTCTCACTTTGTCTCCTTTTGCATGCATTCATCAATTCAAAAATTTTCAAAAAAAAAAAATAAATAAATTTTAGGAGCTTTTTATAAAAGAAAAATGAAAAAAAAGATGATAGAAGTTTTGTACATTTCATATAATGAAAATACCAAAAAGATTTTTCTTTCATATCTGTTGGTGCCATATTTTAGGGTTAAGTATCAAATTGAAAACTCAAAAAAAAAAAAGATTTTATTGTTGATTTTCATTTTCTGTTTGTGGTCGTGTCTCTCAAGTCAGGGTTCAGTCGGTTATTTAATCCTTAATTGTTCAATCTGGATGAACTACGCACCCCTGATTCTCC
This sequence comes from Capsicum annuum, assembly GCF_002878395.1. Taxonomy (NCBI): domain Eukaryota; kingdom Viridiplantae; phylum Streptophyta; class Magnoliopsida; order Solanales; family Solanaceae; genus Capsicum; species Capsicum annuum. The sequence goes on from NC_061118.1 coordinate 159,678,489, forward strand.
TCTCTCAGGAGTGAGATACTTAGGAAACCTATTTTGGGTTCGGGGATCTTATTTCAAAAATCCAAAAAAAGTTTTTATTCACTCTTCATTTAGAGTAGGTGTTTCATGTATATCTTTAAAAGAAAACAACAACAACAAAAATATTTCCCTTTAATAGATTCAGGTTTCATTTTTATATGAAATTCAAAATCAAAAATCCAAAAATATTTTTTTCGGTAATCATAGATTTCATTTTGTACAGAAATCTGAAAAATTCAAAAGATTTTATTCACTCTTCACTTAGAGTAGATGTTTCATATACATCTCTAAAAGAAAACTACAAAAAAGATTTTTCTTTAACAGTTTAAAGTTTCATTTTCCTAAGAAATTCAAAATCGAAAATCCCAAAAGATTTTTCTTTGGTAATCATAGGTTTCATTTTGTATAGGGATGTTAAGACTAAAAAATGTAAAAAAAATATTTTCGTCAATTCTTTTGACGATTTGTTATTTTCTTTTCTTCTTAAAGTTTCAAAAAGAAAAAAAAGAAAGAAAACAAAGAGTTCAATTGGCCGTTTTGGCACGACTTCACAAACTACGCACACCTGGTTATCCTCTCTCGGGGTGAGATACGTAGGCACCCTTCTTGAGTTCGGTGATCTTTTCAAGAAAAAAAAAAGGAGAGAGAGGTTTTGAAAAATGTTGAACTCTAACATATTTGTTGCCTCTTGTTCAGTTAATTTAAGGTGGTTGGTTTGTGGCTTCCTGGCTGGTCCTCCATATCACACCAAATCCAAGGAGGGGTTAGTTGTGTCCAACAAGGATATAGGAAGTGGCATCATGGATGAAACAAAGAGTCAAGAAATTGAGATTTTAAAGGAAGAAAATTTGAGACTGAGACAACAAGTGATGGAAATGTACCGAGCTTGGGCCAGTGGGCTGCCTCCACCTCTGTTCCCCACTTTTGACCCTGCAAATACCTTGAGTCTTCCACCAAAATCGCAAAGTCAGTTTCCGTCTTCTTATCCACAGTGGCATGCACCTGTCCCTCAACATCGTCCTCGACCCCCATGAATTTACCAAGGAACCTCTAAATCCAAGTTTTATCCGAGGCTAGAGTTCGCAAAGAGGAGGAAGGAAAAAGATAATTTCACTCCTATTGGGGAGTCCTATGCTAGTTTATTCCAGAGATTGAGACAGAAGGGCATGATTACTCTTCTTCTTTGGTATACACCTGACCCACATTCAAGAAATTTTGATCCTAATGAACGATGTGCATATCATTCGGATGTTCAGGGTCATAGTACTAAAGATTGTCGTACTTTGGAATGAGAAATAGAAAAGATAATTCAAGATAAATTGATTATGGTGCAAAGGGTTTATCTGAGAAACATGGCAAAGCAGAAATACTGTTTTTGTTTCAGAGTCACTCTTAATAACCCAAGTTTAGGTCAATGATGCAGCAAGTCAATGATGAATGCTAACAGTTGGAAGTACGGTTACATGTGATGACGGCAAGAGAGTTTTCCACGAAACCCAAAGCCACAAACCAGCCACCATTGTTTTGCGGAGAAATTTTGACTTTTTGAGAGTCTCCACTTAAATTTGAAAAGGAATTAAGAAACCTTTATAAAACACTTTAAACGATCTAAACAGAAAAATTATTTAAGTTAAGAGATTCTAGATAAGAGGTTCCTATTAACGTTTTAGGAAGGTGTTAGGCACCTAAAACGTCCGCTAACTTGCGGTTATCTGGACTGTTTGAAAATCATCTTTGATTAACTTTGAAAAAAGTTTATTTTTTGAAAAGAAAGCAATTTTAGAAATATTTTGATATTTATGCAAAACTAGTTTTTAACGACTTGACTAGGGGATTAACTAGGTTCGCAAGAAACATGTAAACAAGTAAACAAAAGGAAAAGAGGAGAAAAGTGGGGAAGTAGTGATTTAGGCTTTCAAGCCTAAACCATCGGCCCTGTCTTAATCTAGTTGGGACTTTTGACCCATTTTCACCTGTCCTAATTCTATGTTTTCGAGCCCTTTTGGCTCGAGCTTGCTTCATCTGTATTAGATACAACTTTAGCTTTGTGGCCCAAATAAATGAATAAGGAAATAAATAAATAAAATAGATAAAGAAAACAAATAAAGAATATAAACAAATAAATAAAAAGAGACTTTCTAGTCCCTTTGCCGCTTCAAAGAAGGGATTTTAGCCTATTCTTCTTCTCTTTAATCCTTGTATTTGTACACCACAGGATCACTTTTTGGAACTTAGGCCTTCAGACTTGAATCAATAAAATGGGCCTCATTGGCCCAATGAGGGATGCAAAGGGAAAGAGGCCATTTGGATTCCCAAATCGGTTCCTGCAAAAGAAAAGAAAATAAGGGAATTAACACACTTGTTTGAGGATTTTATATTCATAGATAACTTATGAGATAAAACATGAGATAGAAGTAAATAAAAAAAATCTGTGGGCAATAGGCACATAACATTCCATAAATAGATAAGGTATGAAGAAGAGTATAGAGACGAATCACTTTTTCAACCAAAATATAGCAAGTACAGAGTCCATCAGTAATGATTAGGCCAATACTTTTTTAAGAAAAATGATTATGAACCATTCCCATTACACAATAAACAAGAAACGGAACAACTAAAAACAAAGAAAATGACAAGAGGTCATCTTTAAACAGATAAGCTGCCGCTTTTAATAAACTAATCAGTGACGGGAAGCCAAAACAAAACAATGTCAAATTTAAACCGCATTTGTACACGGATCTATCGTGCAGCTATCAAGACAGTCAAATTTGTATATCTAAGAGGCAAAATCAACATATCTAGTAGAGTAAGTGAAGGAATGAAGAAAAACATAGCTACACAAATAATCTCATCCGTAAGAATAACACTATTCAGAGTTAACCCACTGAAAGAAAGCACAGTTTATGACCCCCAAGGATATACCAATCCCCCACCCTTATCTTCTCTTTGACAAATTCGAAATGAACTCACAAATGTCAAAGAGAAGGCCCCTGCTGGTTCATTGAACTGGTGTCTTGAATTTCGAATATACACCCACTATCTCCATTAACTCTACAGGGTGCGAGAGTTAGCAGCAGACATGTACGATCCATCTAAACCATAAATTTTGAAATAAAGTTCATGCTAAATAAACTATCTAGTTTGAGCAGGATCCAATAGTCATTCAATAAATATTCATAGGTTACAAATATTAGGTTGAAACCATGTGATAGGTTAAATCGAATAGCAATAAAACTTGAACAAAATAAGGAGCGCAAACCACTAGGAACGTTTACCTAATCGAGAAAAGGGGAAAGGATAGAACCAATCCATCTTGAATAAATAGCATTCACAGAATCTATGTGACATATTAGCATTTAAATCTTGTTGAGCAAAAATGACACTAAATTAGTGTTTTGCGGAGAAATTTTGACTTTTTGAAGAGAGTTTCCACTTAATTTTGAAAAGGAATTAAGAAACCTTTATAAAACATTTTAAACGATTAAAAATAGAAAAATCATTTTAAGTTAGAGATTCTAGATAAGCGGTTCCTATTAACATTTTAGGAAAGTGTTAGGCACCTAAAACGTTCGCCAACTTGCGATTATCCGGACTGTTTGAAAATCATCTTTTGATCAACTTCGAAAAGATTAATTTGTTGAAATAGTGATTTGATTTTTTTTTTTTTAAAAAAAGACTTGCGTAAAATAGATTTAGGCGACTTAGTAGGGATTTTAAGTAAGTCTAAACAAAACTAATAAACAAATAAACACATAAAAGGGGAAGGGAGGAGAAAGTAAAGGATTTAGGCCATTAGGCCCAAATCAACTAGACCTGTCTTAGTCTATTTTTTGAGCCTTTGGCTCGAGTCTTGCTTCACCTGTATTAAATACAACTTTGGCTTCGAGGCCGAAATAAATGAATAAATAAATGAATAAATAAAAAGAAGACAATAATAAAAATTGAGACTTTTCAAGTCTTTTAGTGACCTCATCAATGGGTTTTGACCCATTTTCCTTCTTTGTCTATCTTCTAGCACCCGTACGCCATGTAGTGGACCTTGGGTTTAAACTTCGAACTTGACTCGAAGGGGTGAGCCTCATTATCCATTACGAAATGCAGGAGGAAAGGAGTCCATTTGGGCTCGAGATATTTTTTGCATACAAAGAAAAAATAAAGAAATTAATATATGTTCAAGGCATAAAAGTGACATGTTTCAAAGTAAAAGAAACTATCAAGAACCAATTTTTGAATGACAAGAATAAGCACACTTGCCCAAGAATGAGAGTCAACAAATAAAAAATGCAAAGCAAAAGTTTCACAATCATACTATGCATGAGTCAAAAATATCCAAATATTTTTATTTAGCCGCAAAAGTTCGAACTTTCTTACCATTTTGAAAAGACAACATGAGAACAAAGAAGAATAAACATCTTGGATGAAAAAAATAAATCTAGCACTTCATATCTTATATGAGGGTTTTGAAATCCATTAAAATAATTAGTAAGCAAATGACAAATTCTTGACTTAACTAATTACTATTTTTATTAAGGTGCAACAAATAATAATAACTATTCTTCCAACATAAAATAAACAACTTTACATGCTAAAAAAAACAAATCTACCAAGAATAAGTTTAAACAAGACATGGGTATTGTTTTTCAAGTAAAGATCTAAACTTTATCCAAAATAATCAAAGAATAAAGTAAAAAAAAAGAGAAACAATCAATATTATCTATGAGAAACAATCAATATTATCTATTCTTTTCAACATAAAGGAAATAACTTTACATGCTAAAAACAAATATATCTACCAACAATAAGTTTAAACAAGACATGGGTTTCATTTTTCAAGTAAAGATCTAAACTTTATTCAAATAATCAAAGAATAAGGTGAAAAGGCAAAACATTCAACATTAATTATTCTTCTAAATATAAAGAAAATAACTTTACATATTAAAAACAAATGTATCCAACAACAATGAGTTTAAAAAGGCATAAATACATCTTTTAAGCAAAGATAGAAACTTTATCTAAAATAATCAAAGAATAAAGTCAAAAAAGGCACATACAACTATTGCTAGCTCATTTTTATATCATGAACATAAAAATAATTAGAATATCGATACCACAACATCCTAGGGCCTTCAAGGCCATCTATAACATACAATCCCAACAAATAAATTATATCTACGAACTACGAAGAAGAAAAAAGATGAAGAGAAAAATGATACTAAAAACTAAAATAATAAAAAAAAAAAAAAGAAAAAAGAAGGTGTGTTTGCCTTTTGGGGGCAGCAAAATGAGACTACGAGCTTCGTTTTAATCAACTACCACCGAAAAACGTCGCCGGTAATTCAAAATTTTGATTAGCCGATCAACTTTATGAAACAAAAAAATTTTCTAAATAAAAATAACTCTTTTTGCTCAAAAGGATTTTTTTTCCCCTTTCTAGCCTTTATTTTTTCTTCCTTCTCCCCTCCTCTCTCTACCAAAGTAGTGGTAGTATTTATCGGAGAGAATGGGGTATTTTTTTTTCCTTTTCCACCAATGTGGGAGAAAAGTAATTATAGGAAAGGATAGAGATTTATTTCTTGTTATCTACCAATGTGGGAGAAAAAGCATTTTGGGGGGTTTTTGGAATGTAAAAATTAAAGATAAGGTGAGGTGGAAGATAATGTGGGAGGAAATAGTACAATGTAGTACAACATTTGAATTTGAAAATTGGAAAAGGACAAATTTGGGCGAATAGTACAATTTGAATTTATTTTTTGGTGGAAATTGGGTAAAAGTTATGAGAGTTCTTGAGAATTTTGGGGTTATTTAAAATATAACTCCAATCGGAATTTAAAATTTAGTCATATTTATTTATTTTGACCAAATAAAAAATTAATTGATGAATTGCATTGCAATTATGACCAATTTTTAATTATGATCAAATCTAATAGATTGGCTAAATTAAATTAATACTTTTTTTATCCCGAGCTTCTTGATTTAATAAAATGAATGCATATTTATCCAAATAAATTATTTTTGAGAATAAATTATATTTAAATTAAGATTTTAATCATTTGAATTTATTTCTAAGCATTAATTAAATTCGATAGTTTGTAAAATAAATATTTAAATAACAAATTATATAATCTCGTATAACTGAACACGATAGTATATAATCGCTACTTAAAATGACAAAATCACGTACGAAAAATATTTTAAGTTTTTTTTATTTGGATGAAATAATTATTTTGGTTTATTAAAAACTGAAGAAACTCAGGATTAAATTTAGTCGTGGATGGCAAAAATTAGGTGTCAACAGATGCCCCCTCCCTTTGGGTAGTGTGGATATAAGTAAACCTAGGCAAAGGGAGGTTGGCGTTCCTAATTTTTGTCCAACCATAGATTCAAATCTGAAAGAGGTTGGTTTTCGCACGAGTTTCATCGAGTCATGGCCGAACCACGGTATTAGGTTTCCTAAATATCTCAAGTTACATGAGAATTCAGGCCACTTGTAGTTCATAGAGCTTGATTTAAAGTACAATTTTCAAAAAATTCACAAGTTATCTCAGTTTTAGAGTGTTTGATAAAATCGAGAAACTGGGGAATAAAGGGATTAGGGGGGAGGTTGGAATGCAGTCAAGTTTTCTACATAGATCCCAACCTACATATCCCCAAGATTTCAGGCAATCAGACTACTTGTAGTTCGACTCAATCGGTAGAAAAGATAGTCTTTTATTTCAGACCATCTTTGGCTCGGAATGAGTGACAAGTTGATCGAGTTGTATAAAAGAGGCTTGTAACCTCTTGACCATGAATACGGGATCCTTCACATCCATAGTCAAGAACTTACCTAGACATAATTTCCAAACCTCTAAGTGTGTTGCAACCCGAATTTGAAAAAAAGAGAAGGTTACCCTCGGCATAAGTTTAAAAATATCTCGAAGGTGAAGCTGAAACTAGAATATCTTGAAATACCCACATGCCTTCTAACATGGGGGTGGTTGGACGCGAGCTAAAGGATGATCACCACCATCATCCGACTTTGGATAAGAGATGACTTACAGATATCCCTCCAATCGCTAGCTTTCAGGTGTTCCTGCATATCATCCTACCTTGGATACAATATGACTTATAGATAATCCCTCAAATTGATCGTCTTTGGATAATCCTGCACATAATCGATCTTGGATATGACGCAGCTTATAGAGAACCCTTGGACGTATCAATTTGACAATCTTGCATATCCTCCGGTAAGGATTTAGTTGGGACTTACGGATAACCTTTGAACTATCAACTTTTGGGCGATCTTGCACACTATCCAGTTAGGATATTATTGTGGCTTACGGCTGACCTACAGGCTATCAACTCATAGGTGATCTTGCACACTATCCTATTTTAAATAATATGACTTATAGATGACCTTCAAATTGTCAATTGCTAGGAAATATTATATATCATTCATCCTTAGATAGTGACCTGAAGGCATCCCTCCAAATCATGTGCTCTTAATGTATTCAGATGTTGATTCATGAAAAGATAATGATATCCTCGATGCTAGCGTTGTGTCTTGCATGTCAACAGATATATTCAATGCCTATGATATCCTCGACGCCAGCGTTGTGTCTAGCGTGCCGACAGATATATTGAATGCTGATGATATCCTCAACGCCAGTGTTGTGTCTAGCCTGTCAACAGATATTGAATGTTGATGATATTCTCGATACTAGCATTGTGTCTAGCGTGTCAACAGATATATTAGATACTGATGATACCCTTTGCGCCAGCATTGTGTCTAGCGTGTCAACAGATATATTGGATGCTAATGATATCCTCTACACCAGCGTTGTGTCTAGCGTGTCAACAGATATATTGAATACTGATGATATCCTCAATGCCAGCGTTATGTCTAGCGTGTCAGTAGATATTGAATGCTGATGATATCCTCAACGCCAGCGTTGTGTCTAGTGTGTCGACAGATATATTGGATGCTGATGATACCCCCTACGCCAGCGTTGTGTCTAGCGTGTCGACAGATATATTGGATGCTGATGATATCCTCGACGCCAGTGTTGTGTCTAGTATGTCGACAGATCTATTGAATGCTAATGATATCCTCGATGCCAACATTGTGTCTAGCGTGTCAACAAATATTGAATGCTGATGATATCCTCAATGCTAGCATTGTGTCTAGCGTGTCGACAGATATATTGGATGCTAATGATACCCTCTACGCCAACGTTATGTCTAGCGTGTTGACAGATATATTAGATACTGATGATATCCTCGATGCCAGTGTTGTGTCTAGCGTGTCAACAGATATGTAATGGCCTTTATGGCAATGATATGTGATGGCCTTTGCGGCAATGATATGCAATGGCTATTGTGGCAGTGATAAAATGATTTTACCTGACTTCATTTGTCAATGTCCTGCTTTCTACATGTACCTGTACTCAAGGTAGATGATTAGTAGATACAAAGTCTCTTTTACTAGCAACTATTTTTAGAAAACTTCTAAATACAATACATGTAAAGAAGACAAAGTGCTTTTGTTTGTCGCCTACGATCTCAAGAAATGAGATGGGCAAATCAAAAGGTCCTCAATAAATGGGCATTAAACCTATTTGTAGGGCTGCCCTAAAATACCGTTCTTGGGCATTAATGATCTGTTGTGGCTTCCAATTTGCTCGGGGATTTTTGAAAGAGACTCGCATTTTGCGTATTAATCCCTGCATCCACAGAAAAATGATTAGTTGAATGAAATTACTCCATGTTGACCTTCTTCAATTCTTGATTTGCTCCTTGCCATCTCTTGGGCATTCCAGCATATTAAGACTTCCACCCTGACACTCTATCCTAAATGATGTCTAGGCAAGTACTAAGTAAGTGAGTCTTAAGATTTTTGAAAATAGTCTTAAATTTTTGAAAATAATTTTGAAAACTTCTATAAAATTTTAGAAAATTTCTGCCAGTCATGTCATGTACTAGCTCAATGAACGTCTTCCTCGCGGTTCTGACTATATCCGATGGATGGTTTCCAAAACTCATGATTATTGTTGGAGGGTTTCTTCAAGTAGTTCTATCATAGCCAAAAATTGAGTCTACCCAGACTTTGTTACAGTTGGTGGTTTCCAAAGCTTTAACTTTTGGTGCTGGGGAATTTGGAATATGTTCCGGCATTTGGTGGAAATTTTGAGGTCTTCCTCAAAATTTCTACCCCAGTTTAAACTTGTTTGAGATAATACCAATCTGAGTGGATCTGAAGTCTTTGCTGATCTTCATTCTCTTTGTTGGATGTCGATCTTATCTTGTGAATTTTTGAGATTCCTTCTTGAAAATTCTACCCCAGTTTCCATTTCCTAGGGTTATATGACCGAGCCGTTGGGGCGCCTACGTATCCCGTTGAATAAGGAATCAGGTCAAACGTAGTTCAGGCCTACGCTAGGGATATATATAGAAAAATCTAATGGGTTGACCGTAGCTAACATAGGCTGCCTACTTATCCTTTTTGTTGCGAATTCAGGTCATCACATAGTTCATACATAAAGAGACACGATAAATTATCCTAAGGGGTTGACCGAAGCCAACATAGGCCGCCTACATATCCTTTTCTTGGGAATTCAGATCAAACATAGGTCGTACATTAAAAAAAAGGATAAGTTTTCCTAAGGGGTTGACCGAAGCCAACATAGGCCGCATACGTATCCCATTCTTGGGAATTCAGGTCAAACATAGTTCGTACATAAAAGGAAAGGGTAAATTTTTCTAAGGGGTTGATCGAAGCTAGCATAGGCCTCCTACGTATCTCATTCTTTAGAATTTAGGTCAAACATAGTTCGTACATAAACTAATAATGGCCCTAAAATACTCTTATCCATTTTACTAGGATATAAATAAGTACTTTGAAGAATCAAATATCCAATTTCCTTAGTCATTGCCTTCCTAGTTAACCACCTCGGTTTCCTCTAGATTAGGCTTCTTCAGTGCATTTTTCTTCAACATCTTAAGAATTGGCTCGCATATGATTGTTGATTGAGTGATGAATCTGCTAATGTAATTCAGACGACCCAGGAAACTCATAACTTCTTTCTTGGTCCTCGGCGGTGGCAAGTCTTGAATTGTCTTGATTTTGGGTGGGTCTAGCTCGATCCCCCTTTTGCTGACTATGAACCCCAGCAACATCCCTAGTGGCACACCAAAAGCACACTTAGCAGGATTTAACTTCAAACTGTACCTTCTTAATCTATTGAAGAATTTCTCCAGATGAGTTAGATGATCCAAACTCTCGCGGGATTTTATAATTACATCATCCACGTATACCTCAATCTCTTTATGAATCATATCATGGAATATTATCGTCATGGCCCTCATATATGTCGCACCTGTGTTCTTGAGACCAAACGGCATTACCCTGTAATGATAAACACCCTAGGGCATAATAAAAACCATTTTTTCTGCATCTTCCTCATCCATCAGTATCTGATGATAGCCAGCGAAACAATCAATGAATGACTGCATTTCATGTTTCGCACAGTTATAGGTGAGAATGTGGATGTTGGGCAACGGAAAATTATCTTTAGGACTGGCTCTGTTCAAGTCTCTATAGTCAACACAAATTCAAATCTTGCCGTCCTTCTTTGGCACAGGGACGATGTTGGCCAACCATGTCGTATATTTTGTGACCTTGACAACCTCAGACTAGATTTGTTTTGTCACTTCTTCCTTGATCTTTAGACTTATCTCTGGCTTGAATTTTCTCATTTTTTACTTGACTGGATCAAACTCAGAATTTATTGGCAATTTATGTGACACAATGCTGGTGCTCAACGCTGGCATATCATCATGGACTAAGAAAACGCGTCGATATACTCCTACAAAAGGTGTATGAGCTCTTTCCTTTGTGGCGTCGTGAGGTGGACACTGATACTGGTCTCTTTGATTTTATCGTGATCTCCCAAGTTGACTATTTCAGTTTCTTCGAGATGGGTTTTTTTTGATTCTCAAATTCCTCTGTATCTTCAACTAACCGTTCCTCGTCATCATCCTTCCAACCATCATCGTCCCTTTCATTTTGTTCGTTCAGGCTTTGACATGACACAACATTGGCAGGTTTTAAGGTACTGTTACTGTAATGGACAAACAAACTAAGTTAGATGATAAGAAAATAACAAAACATATGACTAGGAGATTTTTAGAACTAATATAGTTTTCCAAATAAATGAAGGCCTTTTCATTGAAATTTGAGAAATAACTACAACACCATGGCTTGTGACTTGCACAAATACAAGCCCCCGTCTTTTTTGAAAGAAATAAGATTTGAAAATAAAGTTTTGAGATGTAAAAGGTGGATCGCGGAGCCTCCTCCAGATCATCACTGATTTCAAAACTATTAGTAATTTCCCTTTTATCTATCACGAAGGGTGACGGGATATGAGTGGAGTGGAGGTCCAATTTTGCAAAGCCTTCCCTGGCACAATCTGCTTCACCCCGCTGGACTCTGGGAGATCTTCTGGTACAGCAGTGCATCCTTCAAACAAATCTCTTATCCCATCCCTAAGACCATCATCATTTGACATCTCTCGTGTGGGAAATGACTGGAACAGGAGTGGCAAGGGCCTAAACAAATGCTTTTTTGGCTCATCCCAAACCCTATCTTTTCTAGTAGGCTGATACCCTAACCCGTTCTTAGAGCTTCTCTCTGAAATCACACTAGGCTCGATAATTCCTTGTAAATTCTTGCCCAAGACTCGACCAGGTTAGAACCCATTTCTTAACATCATAGTTGCAATCATTTTATAGACAGAAGACATTGATATTTTGGGTGTCGAATCTCTTTCCGAAGTGTTTAAAATTTCCATTGTATAGAAACTTCTACCTTTTGGAACATCTTCAATCACTGGCACATAACCATTAGGACGGTCCGCTCGACTTCCTTCTTCTTGGATGACTACTTCATGATCTTTCCAAATGAACTTCAATAATTGATGAAGGGATGATGAAATTGCCTTTGCCTCGTGTATCCATTGTCTTCCCAAAAGCAGGTTATAGCTAGGATGGATATCCATAATATGAAACTTAGTCTTAAACTCAGCAGGCCCCATTTGGATGTGCAAATCAATCTCTCCTATGGTATCTTTCTACCCTTCATCGAATGCTCTCACATTTACGTGGCTTTGATGAATTTTCCCCAGATCATTGCCCAGTTGGACCAGTGTGGAGAGGGGACAAATACTCATACCATATTCGTCGTCTATTAATACCTGATTAATTGTATAATCTCGACAAATAATGGTGATGTGCATGGCTTTGTTGGGCATTGCTCCTTCAAATGGCAACTCTTTGTCACTGAATGATGTACGATGGTTCCCCACAACGTTCCCTATCATTGGAGCCAAATTCTCAATGCTCGTTCCTGCGGGAACATACGCTTCCTCCAAGACCTTTGATAGAGCCTGTCGGTGGTGTTGCGAGATCAATAATAGTGCCAAGACAAAGATTTGGGCTGGCGTTTTCTCCAAGTGTTTGACAATTGAGTAATACTTTGGTTGCATACTCCTCCAAAATTACTCAGCCTCTCCTTCAGTGATTGGCCTTTTCTGTGAATCTTTCTTGTTGGTCAATTCCTCAGGAATGTAACATCATCCTGATCGTGTCATCCCCTAGGCAGCGGCAATTTGCACAATAAATTCCTTCTTTGGAGAGGGAGCGTACACTTGAGTCGGTACAGTCATCACTATAAATGGGGCTTTCTTGCTGATACTTAAGAAAGCCACAACTTTCTCTATCTTTCCTACCTCTTTCGCCCTTTGTGCTTTTGGGATTTCACCTGAGTAATGGTCTTGCCATATGCACATTCGCCTTCTATTTCAATCATGTTAACTATAGATTCCCCATGGTTGGGCAGTGAATTACTACTAACATATGGAGTAGGTGCCTGGAGCGTGATAACCTTTTGATCAATCAGATCTTGGATTCTGTGTTTCAAGATAAGACAGTCCTCGGTACTATGCCCTACTACCCCTGAATGATAGTCATAATTTTGATTAGGGTGATAAAACCAAGAGCTAGGATTGACAGGCTTTGGCTATGCTGGTTGCAAATGACCAGCATTCTTCAATCTTTCAAACAATTGGGTGCGACTTTCATCTAGTAGGGTGAAGTTTCGGGGAAGTTTCTTTTTGTGGTTTGAACTCTGGGGGTTATACGGGCATTGGTTTGTAGGAGGGGGTACTTGGTGGTAATTTAGAGGCGTTTGGAAATTTGTTTGGCTATTGGGGGACTATTTTGGAAATGAGACTGATATTTTTGAAATGAGACTAATATCTTGGCCAATGTCTTCCAAATAGTCCACCTTTTCGGCTCCTGAGACATGAACCACTCCAAGGCTTCACCATTCAAACTTTGACTGAATAGGCGCATTAATAACGCCTCATTTTTCCCTATCCCTACTAGTTGATCGCATTACCTTCTTAGATGGGCCATTGGATTTCTGGTACCGTCAAACATCTCAAACTTAGGGACCTTGTATCCTTCTGGTAGGTCTACTCCTGGTTGAACACACAAATCATCATAACCCAAACCCTCGTGGTCCTTGGCCCCATGAGACTCCTTGATCTTCATGATCTCTTCTTGCATGGCTAGTAAATTTCTTTCATGTTGGGCCCTCTATTTCTTCTCTTTCTCGTCATAATGGTCCATCTCAAGGTTAAAAAGGGGTTCATGAATATCAGGGGATATGATGGCTTGAAGGGGATTTGGAAGGAAGGATTGATTTTTCAGATGGAGGGAATTTGGTTGGTAAGTGGGGAGAACGTTTTGGAAATTGGGAAGGTTATGTTGGCCTTGTAAGTAGTTTGGCGGAATATGAGAGGGCTTTTGCGGATTTAGAAATGTATTTGGTGGATTCGATGGTAGGTTTGCCGTATTTTGCGGATTTGGGAGTAAATCTTGCAAATTTGGGAATGCATTTTGTTGATTTGTGAATGTGTTTTGAGAATTTGGGAATAGATTCGAAGACGGGTTCTGTGGGGTTGCGGATGGATTTTGTGGATGGTAGGCGTCTGGATTATTTTTACGATTAGTGTTTTGGACAAATGGAGGAGCGGAGTCAGATGATATGTTAGTTGGCTGGTCCCCGAGAATAGGAGTACTGAGGGGAGGGATTTGGAGTGGAGTCCCGTGTCCCTCTGGAGCGAGGGCATTAACAGTGATGGCTAAGTTAATCAAATCCCGAATGCGATTTACTTCTTCCTGAAGCATTTCTAGCTTTCTTGCAAGTTCCGCAATCATCTCATTCTGTTCCGCTATAACATTGTCCCAAATAGTCAGGGCGCTTTCCTCATCATTTTCTGTCATTTTTGAATGATGGTCAGGGGATGAGATTTTGTGCTCTTTCGATCGGGTGAAGTGGGGATGTTCTGCCAGCTTATATCAACATGGAGTAATTCTATTATCTGTAAAGTAAAACAACTCAAAGGCAGATGTGTTAGTTTCCGTATGTGGTAAGTAATGCAAAATATTTGACAGAAAATAACCATATAGAATTGTTTGAGTCCTAGACAAATTCATCCATAGGAGCATAGCGGATAAACTTGCCTTTGATCCAAACAAACACCACAAGCACACAAAACATTATAATAATGCGTATCCTAAATGGGGTGACCCTTTTTGAGCCAAGGGTTCAAGCCTAACAATTTTTGAAGAAAGTATATGTTTCCCTAAAGTCAAACCATTATCCCCCAACTTATATAGATATGAAACGGTCATAAATACGTAGAAACGATAGCAAAAGAGGGATACAATCTTTGGGGAAAAAGGGAAATAACATAAAAAAGGATAAGTTCCCGTGCAGGGGAAATAGAAAAACTAGCTACTGGAGGCTCCTTCGTCTGCCTTTGCCTTCTTAGCATTGTCCACTTCTCATATTGGTGACATCCATCGGCGCTCAAATTGTGCCTTAGATGCAACCTCCCAAATCGATCAATTTCTTACTTAACTTGCTTCAATTCTTCTTACGAAAGTAAGCAAATCAGGCTTTTTCCCGACCCCCAAAGGCTAATGGATTGAATTAGACAGGTATACAATTTCTTCAACACATAAATATGGTTCGTCTATAATTGACTCAGGGTCAATAGATGTAGGGCAGATATTCTAATGGGCCTAATATCCAGCTCGAATATTGGGTCATCCTAGGCACATGCCAAAAATAGGGTTTTGGTTTCGATCTATCCTCGGTGTCTAGAGTGGGTTTGAACATTGGTTCTCAAGCGGACAACTTGAGTTTGAAAATACGAACAGCGTCAGATGACTCACGTGCTGATAAGATGTTTGTATTTTCAACACATTTTGTAATTGAACAACAGGGGTCGGGACATCCACGAAACCCCAAAACAGTTTATAAGATGCAGGAATATGCCATGAGATGCGATAATTAAACTTTACATAATCGTAACACATAAACAGTTAATCAAAAGACGAAATCAATCATTTGGTTAGAACCTAGTTAAAGATCCCCAGCAGAGTCTCCATTTCTGTTTTGCAAAGAAATTTTGACTTTTTGAAGAGAGTCGCCATTTAATTTTGAAAAGGAATTAAGAAACCTTTATAAAACATTTTAAACGATGCAAAAAAGGAAAATCATTTTAAGTTAGAGATTCTAGATAAGCGGTTCCTATTAACATTTTAGGAAGGTGTTAGGCACCTAAAACGTCCGCTAACTTGCGGTTCTCCAGACTATTTGAAAATTGTCTTTTGATTAACATCGAAAAAATTAATTTGATGAAATAGTGATTTGATTTTTTCTAAAAAAAAAGACATGTGTAAAATGGATTTAGGCGACTTAGTAGAGATTTTAACTAAGTCTGAACAAAACTAATAAACAAACAAACACATAAAAGGGGAGGGGAGGAGAAAGTAAAGGATTTAGGCCATTAGGCCCAAATCAACGAAACCTGTCCTAGTCTAGTTGGGCTTCCAACCCATTTCACCTGTCGTAAACTATTTTTCGAGCCTTTGGCTCGAGTCTTGATGCACCTGTATTAAATACAACTTTGGCTTCGAGGACGAAATGAATGAATAAATAAATGACTAAATGAATAAATAAAAAGAAGACAATAATAAAAATTGAGACTTTTCAAGTCTTTTAGTGACATCATCAATGGGTTTTGACCCATTTTCCTTCTTTGTCTATATTCTAGCACCTGGACGCCATGTAGTGCACCTTGGGTTTAAACTTCAAACTTGACTCGAAGGGGTGAGCCTCATTTACCCATTATGAAATGCAGGAGGAGTGGAGTCCATTTGGACTCGAGATATTTTTTGCATACAAAGAAAAAATAAAGAAATTAATATATGTTCAAGGCATAAAAGTGACATATTTCAAAGTAAAACAAACTATCAAGAATCTATTTTTGAATGACAAGAATAAGCACACTTGCACAATAATGAGAGTCAACAAATAAAAAATGTAAAGCAAAAGTTTCACATCATACTATGCATGAGTCAAAAATATCCAAATAATTTTATTTAGCCGCAAAAGTTTGAACTTTCTTACCATTTTGAAAAGACAACATGCGAACAAAGAAGAATAAACATCTTGGATGAAAAATAAAGCTAGCACTTCATATCTTATATGAGAGTTTTGAAATCCATTAAAATAATTAGTAAGCAAATGACAAATTCTTGACTTAACTAATTACTATTTTTATTAAGGCGCAACAAATAATAATAACTATTCTTCCAACATAAAATAAACAACTTTACATGCTAAAAAAAATATATCTACCAACAATAAGTTTAAACAAGACATGGTTATTGTTTTTCAAGTAAAGATCTAAACTTTATCCAAAATAATCAAAGAATAAAGTAAAAAAAGAGAAACAATCAATATTATCTATTCTTTTCAACATAAAGGAAATAACTTTACATGCTAAAAACAAATATATCTACCAAAAATAAGTTTAAACAAGACATAGGTATCGTTTTTCAAGTAAAGATATAAACTTTATTCAAATAATCAAAGAATAAGGTGAAAAGGTAAAACATTCAACATTAACTATTATTCTAAACATAAAGAAAATAATTTTACATACTAAAAACAAATGTATCCAACAACAATGAGTTTAAAAAAAAGCATAAATACATATTTTAAGCAAGGTTTGAAACTTTATCTAAAATAATCAAAGAATAAAGTCGAAAAAGGCACATACAACTATTGTTATCTCATTTTTATATCATGAATATGAAAATAATTAGAATATCAATACCACAACGTCCTAGGGCCTTCAAGGCCATGTATAACATACAATCCCAACAAATAAAATTATATCTACGAACTACGAAAAAGAAAAAAAATGAAGAGAAAAACGATAATAAAAACTAAAATAATAATAAAAAAAGGTGTGTTTACCATTTGAGGGGAAGAAAAACGAGACTACGAGCTTCGTTGGAATCAACCACCACCGAAAAACGTCCCCGACAACTCAAAAATTTTGATTAGTCAATCAACTTTATTAAACAAAAATTTTTACTAAATAAAAATAACTATTTTTGCTCAAAAGGATTTTTTTTCCCCTTTCTAGCCTATTTTTTTCTTCCTTCTCCCCTCCTCTCTCAACCAAAGTAGTGGAAGTATTTATAGGAGAGAATGTGGTATTTTTTTTCCCCTTTTCCTCCAATGTGGGAGAAAAGTAATTATAGGAAAGGATAGAGATTTATTTCTTGTCATCTCCCAATGTGGGAGAAAAAGCATTTAGGGGGGGTTTTGGAATGTAAAAATTAAAGATAATGTGAGGTGGAAGATAATGTGAGGGGAAATAGTACAATGTAGTACAATCTTTGAATTTGAAAATTGGAAAAGGATAAAGTTGGGGGAATAGTACAATTTAAATTTATTTTTTTTTGGGAATTGGGTAAAAGTTATGAGAGTTCTTGAGAATTTTGGGGTTATTTAAAATATAATCCCAATTGGAATTTAAAATTTAGCCATATTTATTTATTTTCACCAAATTAAAAATTACTTGACGAATTGCATTGCAATTATGACCAATATTCAATTATGGTCAAATCTAATAGATTGGCTAAATTAAATTAAAATTCGATAAGAATTAATACCTTTTTTTTATTATCCCGAGCTTCTTGATTTAATAAAATGAATGCATATTTATCCAAATAAATTATTTTTGAGAATAAGTTATATTTAAATTAAGATTTTAATCATTTGAATTTATTTTCAATATAAGCCTTAATTAAATCTGATATTTTGTAAAATAAATATTTAAGTAACAAATTATATAATCTCGTATAACTGAACACGATAGTATATAATCGCTAATTAAAATGACAAAATCACGTACGGAAAATATTTTAAGTTTTTTTTTATTTGGATTAAATAATTATTTTGGTTTATTAAAAACTGAAGAAATTCAGGATTAAATTTAGTCGTGGAGGGCAAAAATTAGGTGTCAACAATTAGCATTCTAAACCTTTCCATGAACATGGTTGAGTCAAACAATGAACTCAACCATCAATAACAGGAAGATGGGACCTCCACAACACAATATACGCTGACAGAGAAGTAAATGGCTGACTAACAACCTTAATACGAAATGAGGAACTCCTGAAAGACAAGAATAACTACGGGATCAACCATGGAACCGATTTTCACATCATACAAGCAGAATAACAATACCAAAACAAATTCAAAATAATTTTAACAGCCTTCATAGCCTCTATGATACACAGTCCCAGCCTCATTCAAGATACACAAATGACCATTTTCTACGAAGAAAGAGGGGTGAAGCAGAAAGAGGGACGACCATGCGTTTACCTCTTTTGGGACAGCAAACGGGACGGCGAGCTATCAGCAAACTTATCGCTACTAGAATCTAACGACGTTGATCACCAACAGAGCGTCCTTTTGCTTTTACCTCTTAGAGATTTTGAAACCCCCTAGATTTTCAAACTAAATATCTTCAACCCTTAGCTTTTTTGAAAATATTTCGAACCTACTTTGCTTCTAAAACTTCCAACTCAAAAGGAAAAGAAGAGGAGAGAATAAAATTCCCAAATTAGAAGATGACAAGGGGTAATTTAGGGACTTGAAACAAGAGGATGTTTCAAATTTGAAATTCGAAAATCCCCCTTTGGCTTGGGATTTCCTCAACAAATGTACCCATTTTGATAGAAATGATGGACCAATAAAAATGGAGACAAATGAATTCCATTCGAGAACCAATTAAAAACCCCCAGATATGTACGAATTCGTACCACCTTATCCAAGAAGAATCAAACTTAGACATTGGGGAGCACACGCACACGAGTTCTAGAAGGCTCTCAAATTTTCCTTGTACGGACTCGTGTGAGAGTCATGTGACGCATACAAGAGGGCAAAAGAGCAGTTTTGGGGTCAATTTAGGGCCTGAAGTCTAATCGGGTTGGGTGAGCCATGATAGAATTTGGTCGATAGTTTGGTTCGGGCACAGGTGAATTGTGCATGGATGGAGGTTTTTTTTAATTGTTGAGGTTGGAAGCTGATCTTGTTTTAGAGAGGAAGAGGAATGGATGTAGTGGGCCGAGTTAAGTGTTTGGGTTTGGGCTGGTTGGGTAGTTTTGGTTGGTCTGATATGAAGAAGAATAAAGGGGATGGTTTGAGTTTTTTAAATAGTAAAAAAAAGTTAGGTTGATTTGGGTAAATTAGGGATTTAGGATATTTATTAAATATCCATTGAATGACAAATTAGATGATCGTGTTTAATTTAGCCAACCCCAAATTAAATTGGCCAATTGTTATGGTCAAAATAATTTTAGTTGAGGTCTAATTCAATAAATTGACTAAAATAACGACATCTGAAATGAATTAACAACCAATTCAATTCCGAAGTTTCTTGATTCAATAAAATCGAACTCATATTGATCCAAATAAATTATTTTAGAGAATAAATTAAATTTAAATCAATATCTTAATTATTTGAAATTATTTTCAACACGAACCTTGATTAGGATCCGATATTTGGTAAAACAAATATGCGGGTATCAAAATTATATAACTTCGTATAATTGAATACGATAATGTATAATCGCTTCTTAAAATGACGAAATTACGTACAGAAAATAGTTTAAAAAATCTTTTATTCGACTTAGATAAATATTGTAATTTTATTTGAAAATCGAAGAAACTCCGAATTAAGCTTAGTTATTGAGGGCAAAAATTAGGTGTCAACAACTGCCCCCTTCCTTTGGGTAGGGTGGATATAAGTAACCCTGGGCAAAGTGAGGTTGACATTCCTAATTTTTGTCCGACCATAGATTCGAATCTGGAAAAGGCTGGTTTCCGCACGGGTTTCATAGAGTCATGGACGGACCTCGGTATCAGGTTTCCTACCGATATCAAGTTACATGAGAATTCGGGCCACTTGTAGTTCATAAAGCTTGATTTAAAGCACGATTTTCAAATAGAATCACAAGTTGTCTCAATTTTTAAAGTTTTTGGTAAAACCGAAAAGCTGGGGAATAGAGGGATTTGAGGGGAGGTTGGAATGCAGTCAAGTTTTCTACAAAGAGCGCAGCCTACATATCCTCGAGATTCAGGGAATCAGACTACTTGTAGTTTGACTCTATCCGTGGAAAAGATAGTCTTCTATTTTTAAAAAATCTTTGGATCATGATGAGTGACAAGTTGGCCAAGTTGCAGAAAAGAGGCTTGTAACCTCTTAACCATGAATGTGGGATCCTTCACACCCATAGACAAGAACTTACCCGGACATAATTTCCAAAACTCTAAGCAAGTTCTCACCCGAATTTGAAATAAAGAGAAAGTTCCCCTTGATATGAGTTAAGAAAACATCCCAGAGGTAAAGTCGAGACCATAATATCCAAAAATACCCACATGCCTTCTAATAGAGGTGTGGTTGGATGGTGGTGGTGATCATCATTTAGCTCGCATCTAGAGAGTTTGATATCCCTCTCCAGGCTATGTCCCGTTTTGCTACTGAAAAAGAGTTCCACGTTGTGCTGCATCCTTTTTGAAGTCGTCTGCGCCAGTGGTTTTGATTTGAGATTTTCATCCTTTCGGATGCTCTCGACAATTTCTTACACAAAAATCATTAGTGATAAGCTCAATTCACGAAAGAAGTATATAGTATTTTACCATATCTCCGCATGAGTTGTTGTCTAAAAAGGGAAGTCATCTTTTCTTGTACCTTCAAAGTAGGGTACCCTTTTGGCCACCAGCGATACTTTTACATAACAGTCCCTACAACCGTGTAATCTTATGCTGGTGTGGCAACCCTTTTGGTTACCTATATCACTTGTTGTATGTGGAATGATGAACTCTCCAATTATAGCCGATGATTGATTTATAAATTTTCCTTAAATTGCCAATCTTTGGATAATATTGTGCATTATTTTATTGTTGGATACGAGGCAACTTACAGATATCCTTTGAATTGCTAGCTTTTAGGCAATCCTACACATTATCCAAATTTGGATAAGAGATGGCTTATAGATATCCCTCCAATTGCTAGCTTTCAGGTGTTCCTGCACATCATCCGACCTTGGATACAATATGATTTCTAGATAATCTCTCAAATTTTTAGTCTTTGGGTACTCCTGCACATAATTGATCTTGGATATGACACGGCTTATAGAGAACCCTTGGACGTATCAATTTGATAAACTTGCATATTCTCTGGTAAGGATTTAGTTGCGACTTATGGATAACCTTTGAACTATTGATTTTTGGGCGATCTTGTACACTATCCGGTTAGGATGTTGGTGTAGCTTACGGATGACCTACAGGCTATCAACTCAAAGGTGATCTTGCACACTATCCTACTTCAAATAATATGACTTACAGATAATCCCTTAAATTATCAATTTCCAGGAAACTTTATATATCATTCATCCTTAGATATCAACTTAAATACGTCCCTTCAAATCGTGTACCCTCGATGCATTCATATGCTGATTCATGAAATGATAAGATATCCTCGACGCCAATATTTCTATCTAGCGTGTCAACAGATATTGAATTCCTTCTAGGGCGATGGTATGAGATGGCCTTTGCATAAATGATATGTAATAGACCTTGGGGAGATAATATGCAATAGCCCTTGTGGCGATGATATGCAATAGCCCTTGTGGCGCTGATATGCAATAGCCATTGTGGCGCTGATATGCAATAGCCATTGTGGCGCTGATATGCAATAGCCATTGTGGCGATGATATGCAATAGCTATTGTGGCGATGATATGCAATAGCCATTCTGGCGATGATATGCAATAGCCATTATGGCGATGATATGCAATAGCCATTATGGCGATGATATGCAATAGCCATTGTGGCAATGATATGCAATAGCCATTGTGGCGATGATATGCAATA
>NC_061118.1:159700959-159706852 GCF_002878395.1 Capsicum annuum
ATGATATGCAATAGCCATTGTGGCGATGATATGCAATAGCCACTGTGGCGATGATATGCAATAGCCCTTGTGGCGATGATATGCAATAGCCATTATGGCGATTATATGCATTAGCCATTGTGGCGATGATATGCAATAGCCATTGTGGCGATGATATACAATAGCCATTGTGGCGATGATATGCAATATCCATTGTGGCGATGATATACAATAGCCATTGTGGCGATGATATGCAATAGCCATTGTGGCGATGATATGCAATAGCCATTGAGGCAATGCCTTGCGGCTATAATGTGTAATTTTACCTGATTTCATTTGTTAGCGTCCTGCTTTTTACTTGTACCTGTATTCAAGGTAGACGATTAGTAGACACAAAGTATCTTTTACTAGCGACTATTTTTAGGAAACTTCTAAATACGATATGTGTAAAGAAGACAAAGACATTTTGTTTGTCGCCTACGATCTCGAGAAATGAGATGGACAAATCAAAAGGTCCTCAATAAATGGGTGTTAAATCTATTTTTAGGGCTACCCTAAAATACCGTTCTTGGGTATTAATGCTCTGTTGTAGCTCCCATTTTGCTCAGGGATTTTTTAAAGAGACCCTCATTTTATATATTGAACCCTGCATCCACAGAAAAATGATTAGTTTGAATGAAATTTCTCTGTGTTGACCTCCTTCAATCCTTGATTTGCTCCTTTCCATCTCTTGGGCATTCTACCATATTGGTACTTCCATCCTAACACTCCATCCCAAATGATGTCTAGGCAAATACTAAGTAAGTAAGTTGTAAGATTTTTGGAAAATAGTCTTAAATTTTTTAAAATAATTTTGAAAACTTCTGTAACACTTTAGAAAATCTCTGCCAGTCAGGTTATGTACTAGCTCAACGAATGTCCTCCTCATAGTTTTGACTATATTCGACGGATAGTTTCCAAAACTTATGATCATTGTTGGAGGGTTTCTGCAAGTGGTTCTATCATAGCCAAAAATTAAGTCTACTCAGACTTTGTTACAGTTGGTGGATTCCAAAGCTTTAACCTTTGGTGCTGGGGAATTTGGAATATGTTCCGGCATTTGGTGGAAATTTTGAGGTCTTCCTCAAAATTTCTGCCCTAGTTTAAAGTTGTTTGAGATGATACCAATCCGAGTGGATCTGAATTCTTTGCTGATATTCATTCTTTTTGTTGGATGTCGAACTTCTCTTGTGAATTTTTGATATTTCTTCTCGAAAATTCTGCCCCAGTTTTCCTTTCTTGGGGTTATATGACCGAGCCAGTGGGGCGCCTACGTATCCCGTTGAAGCAGGAATCAGGTCAAATATAGTTCAGGACTACGCTAGGGATATATATACAAAAAATCTAATGGGTTGACCGAAGCTAACATAGGCCGCCTACGTATCCCTTTCTTGGGAATTTAGGTCAAACGTAGTTCATACCTAAGAGGAAAGATAAATTATCCTAAGAGGTTGACCGAAGCCGATATAGGCCGCCTACGTATCCCTTTCTTGGGAATTCAGGTCAAATGTAGTTTGTACATAGAGGGAAAGGATTCTAGGTGATTACACATCATAACATTGATACTATTATAAAGGCGATTACAAATAAGCCCAGAAATAAAAACTATAACATCTTTCAAGCATGATATATCTTTAGCGCATCAGAATCGATTGGTTTGGTCCACTCTTGACCATCCATCTCGAGTAGTATTAGGGTTCCTCTAGGTTGGGCTTCTTTTGATTTTCACATTCCTCTGTATCTACTACTAACTGCTCCTCATCACCTTTTCTGTTCATCATTATTTCTTTTGCCTTGTTCGCCTTACCCTTGACGTGACATGACATTCACAGGTTTTTTAAATTATTGCGAAAAAAACAAACCATGCTAGATAATCATATTTAAAAAGTAACTTCATAAATAAAAGGAGGCCTTTTGGAAAATAAATAAAAACTATGGCTTATGACCCACACAAATGTGGGCCCATGCCTTTTTGAAAGTTGTAAAACACGAAACAAAAATTTGAGACATAAAAAGGTGGATAACAGGGCCTCCTCCAAATCATCACCAATTTTAAAAGCTATTAGTAATTTCCCTTTCATCTACCGCGATGAATGACAGGTTATGAGTGGACTGGAGGTCCAGTTTTGCAAGGCCTCCCACGATGCAATCTTCTTCACCCCACCGAACTTTTGAAAACCAGCTGGTAGAGCATTGTATCCTTCGAACAAATCTTTTATCCCATCCCCAAGACCATCATCATTTGACACCTCATGTATGAGAAATGACTGGTACAAGATCGGCAAGGGCCTTAAAAGACTCTCCTTTGAATTATCTTCGATCTCATTTTTCCTTCTTGGCTGGTACTCTATCCTATGCTTAAATTCTTTTTTCAGGACCATAACAGGCTCAAAAATTCCTTCCAAATCCTTACTTGAGGTGGCCGCAACTTTCTCTATCTTCTCCACCTCTTCTGTTCTTCTGAGTCTTTCTAAATTTACCTTAGCGATGGCCTTGCTGGACGCCCATTCACCATCTATTTCAATCATGTTAATTGCAGGTCCCCCATGGTTAGGCAATGGATTACTATTAACATTTGGTGTTGGCGACTGAAGTGTGATGACCTTATGATCGATCAAATCTTGGATCTTATGTTTCAAGTTAATACAATCCTCGGTACTGTGCCCCGCTGCTCCTGAATGATAGGCACAATTTTGATCGGGATGATAAAATCGGGAGT
Organism: Capsicum annuum; assembly: GCF_002878395.1. NCBI lineage: Eukaryota > Viridiplantae > Streptophyta > Magnoliopsida > Solanales > Solanaceae > Capsicum > Capsicum annuum. Next base: position 159,703,697 of record NC_061118.1, read on the forward strand.
TGGGATCGATAGGATTTGGCTGGATCAGTTACAAATAATCAGCTTTCATCAATCTTCCAAAGAGTTGGGTATGACTTTCAGCTAGCAGCGTGAAGTTTCGGGGAGGTTTCTTTTCAAATTTTGGACGTGGAGGGTTATAATGATTCTTATTTATGGGGGGAGGTACTTGATGATAATTTGGAGACATTTGGACGTTTATTTGGTTATTTGGAAAAGTAGCTTGAGTATGTGGCTGATAATTTAGTTGTGGAACTTGGTACTGGGGTAAAATATTCGGATTTGGAGCTTGACATTGGGGTTGAGCGTAGAATATAGGCTGAAAACTTGGTGATGATGATGAGGAAAGAATATTTATAAGCTTGAATTTCCTCTTTAACTTATCAACAGAATTAGTAGAGACTGCAGTTTTATGCTCTCTTTTCTTCTTTAGAAATGCAGAAGATTCAGATGATATTGGGGTTTTGGCAATTTTTCCTATTCGAATGCCTTCCTCTAATGATTCCCCAATCTTTACTAAATCTGTGAAAGTTGCTCGGACCACGGATACCATCCCGGTATAAAATTATCCTTCCTGTGCATGAGAGAAAATTGATACCATTTCTTCCTCAGACATGGGAGGTTGTACTTTAGCAGCCTCTTTTCTCCAACGAAAAGCATAGTCTCAAAAACTCTCATATTTCTTCTATTTGATCCGATCTAGTGAATATCGTTCAGGGACTATTTCAATATTGAATGTGAACTGGTCAAGGAAACCCTTGGCCAATGCTTTCCAACCAGTCCACTTTTTCGGCTCCTGAGACATGAACCACTCCAAGGCTTCGCCACTTAAACTTTGACTGAATTGGTGCATCAATAACGCCTAATTTTTCCCTATCCCTACCATTTGCTCACAGTACCTTCTCAGATGGGCCATTGGATTTCTGGTACCGTCAAACATCTCAAACTTAGGGACTTTGTACCCATCTGGTAGGTCTACTCTCGGGTGAACACATAAATCGTCATACCCTAAACCGTCATGGTCCCTCACTCCATGAGATTATTTGATCCTCATGATCTATTCATTCATAGCTAGCAACTTCAATTCATGCTCCGTCCTCCACTCTTTATCCTTCTCCTCGTAATGGTCTATCTCGAGATGAGGAAGGGGATTATAGATATCAGGGGATATGATGGCGTGAGGATGATTTGGAAGGGAGGCTTGATTTTGCGGATGAGGGGAATTTGGTTGGTAAGTGGGGAGGACATTTTTGAAATTGGGAAGGTTCCATGGAACTTACGAGTAGTTTGGAAGAATATAAGAAGGATTTTGAGGATTTGAAAATGAATTTGGTGGATTCAAAGGTAGATTTGATATATTTTGTGGGTTTGGGAGTGAATCTTGCGGATTTAGGAATGCATTTTGTTGATTTGAAAATGTGTTTTGAGGATTTAGGAATGTATTCGGAGATGGATTTTGTGGGGTTAGAGATGGATTTTGCGGATGGTAGGCGTGTGGATTATTTTTATGATTGGTATTTTGGACGAATGGAGGAGCAGAGACGGACGATACGTTATTCAGCTGATCCCCGAGAATAGGGGTGCTGAGGGGAGGAGTTTGGAGTGGAGTCCCGTGTCCTCCCAGAGCGGGAGCATTGACGGTGATGGCTAAGTTAGCCAAATTTTGAGTGCAATTTATTTCCTCCTGAAGCATTTCTAACTTTCTTGCAAGTTCCACAATCATCTCATTCTGTTCCGCTATCACATTATCCCGAATAGTCAGTGCGCTTTCTTCATCATTTCCTATTATTTCTGGATGATGGTAAGAGGATGGGATTTTTTGCGCTTTCAATCGGGTGAAGTAGGGATGTTTTGCCAGCTTATATCAACACAGAGTAATTTCTATTATCTGTAAAGTAAAACAACTCAAAGGCAGATGTGTGATAGATAATGGAAAATATTTGACATGAAATAACCACATAGAGTTGTTTGAGTCATAGCCAAGTTCGTCCATAGGACATAGTGAATAAACTTGCCTTTGATTCAAACATATGCACATAAGCACATGAAACAGTTATATCACACAAAAACATTATAATAACGCGTATCCTAGCTGGGGTGACCCTTTTGAGCCAAGGGTTCAGGCCTAACGATTTTTGAAGAAAATATATGATTCCTCGAAGTCAATCCATTAACCTCCAACTTATATAGACACGAAAATGGCATAAATGCTTACAAACGATAACAAAATAGGGATACAATCCTTAGGGAAAGGGAAATAACATGAAAGAAGACACGTTTCCACACAGGGGATAGAAAATACTAATTCCCGAGTGCTTCTTCTATCAACCTTCGCCTTCTTAGCTTCGTCCACTTCTTTTATTGGTGACATCTATTGACGTTCAAACTGTGCCTTAGATGCAACCTCCCAAATCAATCAATTTCTTGCTTATCTTGCCTCAATTCTTCTTACAAAAGTAAGCAAATCAAGCTTTTTCCCGACACCCAAAGGATAATGGATTGAATTAGATAGGCATACATTTTCTTCAACACATAAATATGGTTCGTCTATAATTGACTCGGGTTCAATAGACGCGGGGCAGGTTTTCTAATGGGCCCAGTACCCCGCTCGGGTATTGGGTTGTCCTAGGCTCATGCCTGAAATAGGATTTTAGTTTCGCTCTATCCCAGGTATCTAGAGTGGGTTTGAACACTGGTTCTCAAGCGGACAACTTGAGTTTGAAAATACAAACAACCATCAGATGACTCACATGCTAATAAATTATTTGTATTTCCAACACATTTTTGGAATTGATCAATAGGGGTCGGGATACCCACGAAACCCTAAAACAGTTTAAATAATGTAGGAATATGCCATGAGATGCGATATTTAAATTCTACAGAATCGAAACACATAAACACATAAACAGTTAATCAAAAGACGAAATCAAATATTTGATTAGAACCTAGTTAAAAATCCCCAGCAGAGTCGTCATTTCTGTTTTGCAGAGAAATTTTGACTTTTTGAGAGTCGCCACTTAATTTTGAAAAGGAATTAAGAAACCTTTTTAAAACACTTTAAGCGATCTAAAACAGAAAAATCATTTAAGTTAAGAGATTCTAGATAAGAGGTTCCTATTAACGTTTTAGGTGCCTAACACCTTCCTAAAACGTTAATAG
>NC_061118.1:159706952-159762589 GCF_002878395.1 Capsicum annuum
TCAAAAGACGAAATCAAATATTTGATTAGAACCTAGTTAAAAATCCCCAGCAGAGTCGTCATTTCTGTTTTGCAGAGAAATTTTGACTTTTTGAGAGTCGCCACTTAATTTTGAAAAGGAATTAAGAAACCTTTTTAAAACACTTTAAGCGATCTAAAACAGAAAAATCATTTAAGTTAAGAGATTCTAGATAAGAGGTTCCTATTAACGTTTTAGGAAGGTGTTAGGCACCTAAAACGTTCGCTAACTTGCGGTTATCCGGACTATTTGAAAATTGCCTTGATTAACTTTGAAAAAAGATTATCTTTTGAAAAGAAAGCAATTTTAGAAATATTTTGACATTTATGCAAAACTAGTTTTTAACGACTTGACTAGGGGATTAACTAGGTCCGCAAGAAACATGTAAACAAGTAAACAAAAGGAAAAGGGGAGAAAAGCGGGGAAGTAATGATTTAGGCTTTCAAGCGTAAACCATCGGCCCTGTCTTAATCTAGTTGGTACTTTTGAGCCATTTTCACCTGTCCTATTTCTATGTTTTCGAGCCCTTTTGGCTCGAGCTTGCTTCACCTATATTAGATACAACTTTGGCTTCATGGCCCAAATGAATGAATAAGGAAATAAAGAAATAAAATAGATAAAGAAAACAAATAAAGAATATAAACAAATAAATAAAAAGAGACTTTCTAGTCCCTTTGCCGCTTCAAAGAAGGGATTTTAGCCCATTCTTCTTCTGTTGAATCCTTGTATTTGAACACCACAGGATCACTTTTTGGAACTTAGGCCTTCAGACTTGAATCAATGAAATGGGCCTCATTGGCCCAATGAGGGATGCAAAGGGAAAGAGTCCATTTGGATTCCCAAAAGGGTTCAGGCAAAAGAAAAGAAAACGAGGGAATTAACACACTTGTTTGAGGATTTTATATTCATAGATAACTTATGAGATAAAACATGAGATAGAAGTAAATAAAAAAAATCTGTAGGCAATAGGCACGTAACATTCCATAAATAGATAAGGTATGAAGAAGAGTATAGAGACGAATCACTTTTTTAACCAAAATATAGCAAGTACAGAGTCCATCAGCAATGATTAGGCCAATACTTTTTTAAGAAAAATGATTCTGAACCATTCCCATTACACAAGAAACAAGAAACAGAACAACTAAAAACAAAGAAAGTGACAAGAGGTCATCTTTAAACAGATAAGCTGCCGCTTTTAATAAACTAATCAGTGACAGGAAGCTAAAACAAAACAATGTCAAATTTAAACCGCATTTGTACATGGATCTATCGTGCAGCTATCAAGACAATCAAATTTTCATATCTAAGAGGCAAAATCAACATATCTAGTTGAATAAGTAAAGGAATGAAGCAAAACATAGCTACACAAATAATCTCATCCGTAAGAATAACACTATTCAGAGTTAACCCACTGAAAGAAAGCACAGTTTATGAACCCCAAGGATATACCAATCCCCCGCCCTTATCTTCTCTTTGACCAATTCGAAATGAACTCACAAATGTCAAAGAGAAGGCCCCTACTGGTTCATTGAACTGGTGTCTTAAATTTTGAACATACAGCCACTATCTCCATTAACATTAGAGGCTGCGAGAGAGAGTTAGCTGCAGACATGTACAATCCATCTAAACCATAAATTTTGAAATAAAGTTCATGCTAAATAAACTATCTAGTTTGAGCAGGATCCAATAGTCATTCAATAAATATTCAAAAGTTACAAATATTAGGCTGAAATCATGCGATAGGTTAAATCGAATAGCAATAAAACTTGAACAAAATAAGGAGCGCAAACAACTGGGAACGTTTAGCTAATCGGGAAAAGGGGAAAGGACAGAACCAATCCATCTTGAATACTATGTGACATATTAGCATTTAAATCTTTGTTGAGCAAAAACAACACTAAATTAGCATTCTAACCCTTTCCATGAACATGGTTGAGTCAAACAATGAACTCAACCATCAACAACAGGAAGGTGGGACCACCACAACACAATATACGCTGACAGAGAAGTAAATGGCGGACTAACAACCTTAATACGAAGTGAGAAACTCCTGGAAGACGAGAATAACTACGTTATCAACCATGGAACCAATTTTCACGTCATACCAGCAGAATAACAATTCCAAAACAAATTCAAAACAATTTTAAAAACAAATTCAAAACAATTTTAACGGCCTTCATAGCCTCTATGATACACAGTACCAGCCTCATTCAAGATACACAGATGACCATTTTCTACGAAGAAAGAGGGGTAAAGCAGGAAATATCAAAAGAAAGCAGAAAGAGGGACGACTGTGCGTTTACCTCTTTCGGGACAGCAAACGGGACGACGAGCTATCAGCAAAATTATCGCTACTAGAATCTCACGACGTTGACCACCAACAGAGCGTCCTTTTTCTTTTACCTCTTAGAGATTTTGAAACCCCCCAGATTTTCAAACTAAATATCTTCAACCCTTAGCTTTTTTGAAAATATTTCGAACCCACTTTGCTTCTAAAACTTCCAACTCAAAAGGCAAAGAAGAGGAGAGAATAAAATTTTCAAATTTTCTCTGCAGAGAACCTAACCCCCAGATTTTTACCCTAACTAAAAAAAATCACCATGTTTCCTACCCTAGAATTTTTTGCCCTAATTCTCGAACCCTGACTTTTATCCTTAGAATTTCTAACCCTAATTTTGACTTCCTCCCCCCTTTTTTTTTCTTTCAATGAACGAAGGGCCTCCTTATATAGGAGATGACAAGGGGTACTTTAAGGAATTGAAACAAGAGGATGTTTCAAATTTTAAATTCGAAAATCCCCCTTTGGCTTGAGATTTCCTCAACAAATGTACCCATTTTGATAGAAATGGTGGACCAATAAAAATGGAGACAAACAAATTCCATTCGAGAACCAATTAAATCCCCCTAGATATGTATGAATTTGTACCATCTTATCCAAGAAGAATCAAACTTAGACGTTGGGGAGGACACGCACACGAGTTCTAGAAGGCTCTCAAATTTTCCTTGTACGGACTTGTGTGAGAGTCATGTGATGCATACAAGAGGGCAAAAGAGCGGTTTTGGGGTCGATTTAAGTCCTGAAATCAGATCGGATTGTGTGAGCCATGATATAATTTGGTCGATATATTGGGTCAGGCACAGGTGAACTGCACGTGGATGGAGGTTTTTTTTCTTTGTTGAGGTTGGAAGCTGATCTTGTTTTAGAGAGAAAGAGGAATGGATGTAGTGGGATGGGTTAAGTGTTTGGGTTTGGGCTGGTTGGGTAGTTTTGGTTGGGCTGATATGAAGAAGAATAAAGGGGCTGGTTTGAGTTTTTCAAATAGTAAAAAAAAAGTTAGGTTGATTTGGGTAAATTAGGGATTTAGGCTATTTATTAAATATCCATTGAATGACAAATTAGATGATCATATTTAGTTTAGCCTAACCCCAAATTAAATTGACCAATTGTTATGGTCAAAATAATTTTAGTTGAGGTCTAATTCAATAAATTGACTAAAATAATGACATCTGAAATGAATTAACAACCAATTCAATTACGAAGTTTCTTGATTCAATAAAATCGAACTCATATTGATCCAAATAAATTATTTTGGAGAATAAATTAAATTTAAATTAATATCTTAATTATTTGAAATTATTTTCAACACGAACCTTGATTAAGATCTGATATTTGGTAAAACAAATATGCGGGTATCAAAATTATATAACTTCGTATAATTGAATACGATAATGTATAATCGCTTCTTAAAATGACGAAATTACGTACAGAAAATATTTTAAAAAATCTTTTATTCGACTCAGATAAATATTGTAGTTTTATTTGAAAATCGAAGAAACTCCGAATTGAGCTTAGTTATGAAGGGAAAAAATTAGGTGTCAACAACTATGTTTTTAAACTCACAACCTTTCTTTACATGAAACAGGAACACATGTTACCTTCAAATCAAGGATTTCAAAGCCTAAACATCAAGGCCCGTAATTTCTCACTTTTACAAATGCAGGAAGCAATGTTGCTTCATAGGTTTGATAATTAAGTCATGGTAAAAATTAATCATCTTATATCCCTCGGAGACACACTTTCTTGTCCAGGGATTTCAGTTTTCATTTACTGGGTGATATACTTCTTAAATTGAACCTTCACTCCTAGAAGACGTACCTTCTAGTCGAGTCATTCTATTTGACTCTTAGAAGACGTACCTTTTAGTCGGGTAATCTCCCTTGATTCCTATAAGACGTACCTTTTAGTCGAGTCATTCTCCTTGATTCCTATAATACGTACCTTTTATTTGAGTCATTCACTTTGACCCCTATAAGACGTACCTTTTAGTTGAGTTATCCCCTTTGATTCCTAGAAGACGTACCTTTTAGTCGAATCAATTCCCTTGATTCCTATTAGATGTACCCTTTAGTCGAATCATCCCCCTTGATTCCTATAAGACGTACCTTTTAGTCTAGTCATTCCCTTTGATTCCTAGAAGACGTACATTCTAGTCGAGTCATTCCCTTTGACTCTTAGAAGACACATTTTTGTCGAGCATCCCCCTTGATTCCTATAAGACGTACCTTTTAGTCGAGTCATTCTCCTTGATTCCTATAAGACGTAACTTTTAGTTGAGTCATCTCCCTTGACCCCTAAAAGACGTACCTTTTAGTCGAGTCATTTCCCTTGATTCCTAAAAGACGTACCTTTTAGTCAAATCATTCGCCTTGATTATTATAAGACGTACCTTTTAGTCGAGTTATCCCCTTGATTCCTATTAGACGTACCTTTTATTTGAGTCATCCCCTTTGATTCCTATAAGACGTACCTTTTAGTCGAGTTATTCCCCTTGACCCCTAGAAGACGTACCTTTTAGTCGAGTCAATTCCTTTGATCCCTATCAGACGTACCTTATAGTGGAGTCATTCTCCTTGATTCCTATAATGATGTGACTTTCACAAAAGTCCTTTGATGATAAACTGGGGAAAAATTTAATTCTTGTTTTTGGAACTTTACTTTTCTGGCAAACGTAATTTCTCTTTATAATAATTTTTGTTTGGGATAATTTGCTTTCCAGTTTTGATGTGATTTCAGGAGCCTGCCCAAAGCATAGGGCGAATAAATGGAAAACCAAGCAACAAGGTAAAGAAATTAAAAGTTAAACAGATTAAAAAATAGCAATTCAGGAGCTGCCTGCAGAACAGGGTGAAGGAATTGAAAGCATAGCAACAAGTTGATAAAATAGCAAGTCAGGAACCCGCCTAAAGAACAGGGTAAAGAAATTGCAAGTCAGGAACCCGCCTGAAGAATAGGGTGATGAAGTAGCGAGTCAAGAGTCCAATAGAAGCTTCATAGATAGAATTTTTGTAATTTCATTTATGTTTTTTAACTTGTAATTTTTATTTTTGATGTAATGACAGAGCCGCGGACCGAAAACTCGATGAAACCTCACTCGACTCTCAAACTCGGTATGGTCCATTTCCTTCCAATCTTTTGGGATACCTGTCAATTGATTCCCCCATAACTTGGGTAGGTAGGTTGTCCTAAGTCAAGATTTGGTTTTCCTTCTTCTTTCTATTTCTTCCTTTGAATAATGGTCGGGACAAAATTCTGTCTTGTTGTCCACTTCTTTGTTCGAAAACACTTCGTGTTTACATTCAAAGGGGGCATGATGTAGACACCTAATTTCGTCCCTCCCCGATATCGTTTTTACCCATTTTTTACTTTATCCTATCGTGTACCCTTACCCATGTAATTACACCTCCACAAATGACAAAAATAACAACCCAACTAATTTTATCTTATTCTAACAACCCCTCCCTATTAAAGTTTAACACCTCACTCACCTCACCATTCTTCCATTTTTTACATAAATATACGCACAAAAAAATCACACAACACACATAACGACACCACACACAGTTATATAGACATGAGAATTGTGGGGTTTAGGACAACCAATTGAGAGAGAAAGTGAGATCGGAGGGGAAACAATGAGAAATTATAGGGAGATGCACACAGTAACCAGCACACACACATGCACATTGGGACCTCACCAGCGAACACCCATCGTCACTCTTACATCTCAGTGGTACACATACGTATGCACATTTAAGGGAGAAACAGGGAGAACTGAGAGAGATTGAGCTAATCAAAGAGAAAGAGAGATCAAGCTCAGGTTGAACTGGACACAGAGAGAGGGAAACCAGCACTGTTGGACCGTGTTCGGCGAGTTTCTCATCGAAAACTCCTCAGAATCAGTTATTGCTCGTTGAATTCAATTGTTTCAGTTTACAATTTGTCTCTTATCACCGAAAACAATGAAATAGAGAAGAAAACTGGTGATTTCTCACCATTGATTCAGTTTCGGTGACCTTTTAATCGCCAGAAAGCATTGAAAATATGACGGAGGGGAGTTTGGATCTCGTGACAAAAATTGGTCAAAGCAGGATTGGTTGATTTTGGTTCCGGCGGGTTGAATACTGGTTCTTTTTTTGGGATTTCCTGATCTTCGTCTAGGGTTCTTCATTGTTTTATTCGTGATTTTGATTTGAGTCGGACTTTGGGTTTACTGCGGATTCAAACTGGTCTATACCTGATTTTGGGAGTCGAGATTTTGGTACCCATCGAGGTTCCCGGTGCGGATTTCATCTCGTTTAATCCATTTCTTATCTCATTCCCTATTCTATTTTTGGAATTTTGGTTATTTGTTGCGGGTGTGAATAACTTATTTGTTTAGCATTCTTGAATCTTTGTTGTGCGTACGTGGTTGATGTTGGATTTGATAGTCGAAGGATGGGTTAATTAGTTTGAAAATGAAATTGGGGAAGACGGAATTGAAAAATGATAAAAGGGTGAATTTGGATTAATTTTGATTTATTGTTGTTTTGTTTAATTCAGGATAAATATTGATGTCATTGAACATAATAGTATCATGATAGGTCGAGTGGGGTAGGAAAACATTGGTTGGGTAGGAAAAATTTAGAATTTGTGGCTTTGTTGAATGTTTGAAATTTCGTTGAATGGTTTGATTTTCTCGCATTGAAAATATGTATTCATTTCGCCAGGGAATGCCTCGAGGTCTTTTGTACTTATTTACCGGGGAATGCCCCAACGTATCATGTTGGCGGAAGATGATCGTGATGAAGGACCCAAGCATCGGGTAAAGCATGGGAGCACAATTTAGGATTAGTGTAGGTTAGCATAGGATTTATTTTTTGCATTTTTTTTATTTCTTATTTTGGACTGTATAATTAGACTGACACTAAAATTTGGATTTGTTTTGTTTTGTGTGTTTGATTGATTGTTTTTATGTGTTTTTTGTGTGGTTTATTCATTTGTTATGTCAAATTAGCCGATACACTCCATCAAGAGACCGTGGTCGAACCACGGGATTGAGGGATGCCTAACACCTTCCCCTCAGTCAATTGAATTTCTTAGTTAGAATCTCTGTTTACGGATCAGTTATAGAGTCAAAACCATTTTGAAAAGAATTTCCAAAGGTGACTTGGCACACCGGATTATGTCGAGTGGCGACTCTGAGTTTTGAATATAAAAAGTCCTTTTTGAAATAAATTTTCATCTTATGTCACTTTAATAATAAAAACCCTTTCGAAACTTAAAATGAATCTTTTTGGCGTTAAAAAAAGGGGTGTGACAGGACTTCATTCTTCTTAATTATTGAATAACTGATCGAGTGTCATCCAAATATCATGATCTGATTTACACCTTAAAATATGGTCAAATAAATTTGAGGAGATGGACCTCTTCAAAATAAAGTCCGCCTTCGCATTAATCTTCTTCCACTTCTTGCATGCACTACTATTCTCCGGTCCGTCTTTGGAGGACTTGTGTTACTCCCGTTAACAACATCCCACAAATCCTCCCCCACAAGGTATGATTCCATACAAATCTTCCATACCTTTTAATTGGATTAATTCAACAATTCCATTCCCAGTCGATTAACGCGACCACTTAAATCCATTAGGACAAACTAGTTGAATCGATCACAAATCCAATCTTGAAATAAACTTTAGAAGCCAATGTGTGGCTATGGCTCTGATACCATGTAGTGAATAGCAGAAGCAAGGTGTAACTGGAGAGACCTTTTGCTAGCCCAAGATCGTTTAACTAAGATCGAAAGATTCAACTAAGAAGAGAAAGCTATGAAATGGAAGCTTTGTTAAGGAAGAAGACTGTAACACCCTCAATGTTTGAGCTAAAGATAAAATAAATTGGAAGTCTCTTCAAATGTACTTAGACATGAATCTACAAATTTTATAGTATCTAGGTGTAAAGGTCATGTCTTATGTGATGTATGGGTATTGGGTATCAATTAAGGGCATAAGAAAGCTCTAAAACAAATTTGAGTTGAAAGGTCCTTTAATGATTAAGTTTTCGTATAGGTACATATTTAGAGTTAAACAGGGATTTCTCCTAGAATATTTAGAGTTACGTGACCTATAACCTATCAAATTGAAGCTTTTTGAGTCTTCTTTTCAATGCCACCAACAGCTCATCAATCCGATTCCTAAGTAAAAAGTTACATGTATTTTACAAAGAACAGTTAGAACAACCCTATACCAGACGAAAATTTTCTATTTTTTTCCCTTTTATTTTCATATTCTTGTGGGTGATTTCGTCTTTTCCTTTTTACCTTATCCCAATCAATTAAACCCTTATTCTTCAGTTTCTAAAGGTTATTTGTTTTATAGCAGACGTTTTCTTTTCAGCAGAGGCATTAGTTTCTTTTCTAGCAGATAAAATCCCCTCTATTCACATCAGTTTTGTGCGTTAAAAAAAAAAGAAGAGTCCTTCTCTTTTCCTCAAGATTCACACGATAAAAGCTTTACTTTTCAACCAGTTTTCATATGTTTTCCATCAGAAAATATCCAGATTCATCCTATCAATTACAACTCCAAGAAACACAAGGAACTTGATCGAAAATCAAGTATAAATTTCTTCTTCCGATTTCAAGTTCTTTCAAACGTTTTGAGGTATATAGAACCATTCCTTACTCTCGTTTCTGGACATTTTACCATTATCCAATTCAAATTTTTTCTATAATCTTATCAATGAAATTTAGTGGTTTAATAGTTGTTGGGTGTGTACAGATAAGTTTCTATTTCATGTTCTTCCTTTCTGAATTTTGTGAGTTTCAACAACCCTTGTGATTTGATGTATGAATCATAGAAGTTTTTGGCAATAACTGTAAGATATCTACAATCTGCAAAGTTAAGCGATTACACCTAGAGAGAACCTCACTATTTAAAAGAAGTGAGTGAGAACTAATTACCTAATTTGTTGATCAAAGGTGACCTCTCCTTGTTATTTTTTGAATTTCAAAATGTATCTACTCTTTCTTTGACTTCATTGCGAGATTGTATATCCGTCTATAATGTGGTTTTTGTACAGGGTCCACTTTCGAGCAGTCCTTATCTGATACACCAATGCCGTAGCCTTGTAGCTGCAATATGCTTCTTTACTTTCTTTTTCAACTGCATAATCATAAAATATGAACCAGCGCAGACTACTTGTTTTCTCGCTGCAACGTTCAGACAACAAAAACAAAACATACTGTTACATCGCTAATTCAAAAATATCCTACTCTATTATTAAGGAAATATATTGCACAGTATGTAAGAGCAACATCCTCATTCATGACACCCCAAATGCTCAATAACTATAATAATTCATGAAGCATGATACCAAAGAGGTTGATTTTCCAAGCATAAGTCCTAAAGGACAAATTCATGATCATTAGCCTAAAACGGCAAATATATGTACGTGAGCCTAAAATGGATAAACCATGAGCATTATCCTGCCAAGGCTAACATTTTGATCAAGAGCTAATCAAATAAATAAGATAATGTCATGCGCATGAGTTAGTTAGCTGACCATGAAGACATAGGTTGAAATGACAAATGCCCGAAACTATGTTTGCCGACATAGATAGAGATTATTCCGCAAGTCGGATGACTCTTTTTTTATGTTTCCCGAAAAGGGACTAACCATGGATACTTGTTAGCAAATTATGTCATGTCACGTCCTATGCCCGGCAAGGTATAGGATGGCTTAGCTGATCGGGCCGAGATCAGACTCCATGCGCTCACATGGTGGTTTATGACGGTTCACTACTTTCTCCCACAAATAATCAAAGGAATTAAATCTACTTTACTTGGTTAATTATAAATTTAGTTTACACTCTTGTTCCTTTCCAGTTGCCTTCACTTATATTTGAATTTCATTGTTACTTCTAATCTCTTGTTGTACAACCCTCTTGAAATTGTTTTGTGTACCAATACATTCCACGTATTGATCATCTTTAGCACTACATCGTTACATGATGTAGGTTTTGGATCTGAAGTCCGCGGTCAAGTGCATCATTAGGATTATCATCTTCTGCTATTGGTGAGCCTCTTTTCTACCTGGGGAAAATTTAGATATGACAATTTCTCTACGTTTCTTTCAACGTCAGGATATGCCTGGGCCTTTTCCCAACAGTTTTAGTCAGTCATTAAAGGCTTCATAGACTGATTTAGTTGTTAGACAAATCTTGTGATTTTTAGTCTTATTTTTCGTGACTATTGTATCTTCATATGTTAACCGATCTTAATGAACATTGTTGAAAGACTTTATCCTTTAAGAAATCTTGTCCTATTTTGTTTCCTCTCTACTCGTTCTGTTAGTTGTATGCTCATTTGATATGCCAAAACGTTCGCTCATACTAGCAATAGTATCGGGTGCGTGTCACGTCTAGGGCCTCGGCTTGGGGCGTGACAAAGACTTCTTGAATTGAATTGTTTTTGGTTGGATTTTGGTTGAAGTACAATTGTTCAAGACCATCCTATTTATACTTATCCATGGATGGTTCTAGATACTATTCTAGATATTTCTACAAGAATAATCTAGGCAACTTTTATCTTCTAAATATGTAGAAGAATCTAGATACTAGGATAATTATCCTATATACTATGCTAGAGTATTCTAGAGATTTTACTAGAAAATTATGATATTAATTCACTAGACTATTCTAGAAATTTAACTAGAAAACTATGATATCCATTCCTTCAAAAAATCCACTTTAGATATTTTTCACATGGTGTGCTTGAAAAATCTCAAGTTGGTGATGGTGTTTATAGGGTTGATCTTGATGGTGCATGTGACTCTTCGAAAATCTTGTGTGGTAAAATGGTATCGCTATTAACATGTGGTATTTGAGACTTTATATACTGATAATTTATTAAATTATCGTTATTAAAATATTATTAAATTACTGTTATTAGATTAACGTTATTAAATTAATATTATCAAAACGTTATTAAATTAACGTTACTAAAACGTTATTAATAAAACATTATTAAGGGCAGTAGTAGTAGTATATTAAATTAACATTGTTAAAACGTTATTATATTAACGTTATTAAAACGTTACTAAGAAATTTTTATTATGGAGAATAGTAGTAGTCTATTAAATTAACGTTATTAAGATGAAATTTTTATTAACATATTGTTAATAATAATAATAATAATAATAATAATAATAATAATAATAATAATTAGTCGTATTAATAGTAGTGGTATATTGATAGAAGCAATAGTAGTATGTAATATGTAGAAATAGTATAATAATAATAATAATAATAATAATAATAATAATAATAATAATAATAATAATAATAATAATAATAATAATAATAAAAACGACATCGTTTTAAGTCCAGATCAAAAGTCCTCCCAGTCAACCCTTTTAATGGTGTGGCACCGTATGAATGAATTACATATCCACGTAGGCGCAAGTGAAACTCATGCATGGAGTTTGCAAAATCGAAGGTCATATTTGTTCAGGTTTTGAATAGTTAAAGGTCCTATTTGTGCACTATCAAAGTTTAAGGTCAAAGTTATAATTTGGTGTCAAGTTTAGGGTCATATTTATGCATTATGCCTTAAAAAAAATATAATCATCATAGAATTAGTTGCTGAACATCAGGCTACCCTTGAATTCTTCCCTCCATATATTAAAGAGGTGAGCAGGAAGGATAGATCCCAATGATTATTTGACTTCTTTGTATTACTTCACTTAAATTCTTTACGTGCTAAGGAGATCTCGCTGAGGTAAAATTTCATGCTTAGTGTGATATAACTGTTGTTACTTCAGCATTGTCGGCCTATGATGCCTATCGAGTACATGTGCTTTCCACACCCCGCGCATGAGTGAACCATGATGTTTGATTGAGTCAGAAGCTCTACTTCCTATTAGCTATGTTGTTTTGTGTAGACATATTTATGTACTCTTTATCGCTGTTAAGGCAAACTCTAACTGTTGATGTTGTCACTAATTGTTTATCTAATTCACATATAGCTGGTGTCGATAAGCGTCAGATATTCTGCTTAAAATTCTTAGAGTTATCACATTTCAACAATGGAAAAGGGACAAATATTCCCTCGAACCATGATAAGTGGTAGGCATATATTATCCATCATACTTTGGGTACACATATGTCCCTACCGTTAATGAAATGGTACGTATATGCCCCTCACACTAACGGTAGGGAGATATGTGTACTCAAAGTATGACGAAGGGTATATACTTACCATTTCAACAATGCCCCTTTTGCATTACCATTGTACAAGTATTGAATGTGGCGACGCAAAAATGTTCATACACTAATTTCAGTAACTGGGCTTACCAAAGCAAATGAACTTTGGGGATTTGATGACATCAATAATTCCAATATAACAACATCATTGGGCTGGGTTATCATCTTGCGACCTCGTTCTATCAAGCCTGCATTAAAAAATCATCCAAACTAAGTAACTGATATCTTCGTAGGCTTAGAAAATCAATTAATGAAACAGACAGTGTGAATGTTTGTATTTACCAGGAACAAATTTTTTCTTTCCATAGAGCTCTTTCACTAAAGGGTTTGCTGCCCATTGATTTTCGGCAATGCGATTTGTAGGCTGGAGTTCAACAATTTTACCATCCCGAGATAAAACAACCTGACAGGCAATATAAGCACATCAACTATGATAAACACATAAATATTTACTAGTAAACGTTCACGACAAATCTATAGCCTTGCTCAACTAGCAACTATAGTAGAGTTGAAATCCAGGGTAGATAAAGGCATTAGGTGCTTAGGAGAAAAAAAAGTAGCAATAATAATAGAATATTCAACGCTTAAATTTTATAATGCAGAAATCTCATGAACTCTAAATGCAAATCTGACTCCAATTAGCTCATTTCAGGAAAATTTTAAACATTTATCAAGCGACCGTACAGTTGTGAATAGGATTATGGCGTAATGTAAGCTAGATCAAATAACTGACCTTGATAACTAGCTTGATTAATTGTGCTTGACCATAAAATACAGTGGTTATCGCTCTTGCAATTCTTAGTTATTCGCAATGGAATATATTTGGTTAAATGTTCACGAAAGACCAAAGACTTTCGTAATCCTTGATTCTCACCATGACTATTATATTTAAGTGTTGTGTTTTTATGTTTATAACGACAAAAAAAAAAAAAGAGAAAAATAAACCCAGAAACTGCATCCTAAAAAAGAAACCTAATAACTGGCAATATCTTGTGCAGCTTCTTTCATCTCATCTTCAGTTCCTTCTCATGGCGTGGAGCTGGAATTAAGATCTGAATCTTTGGAATCCATCGCATGCTTCAGATACATCGGAAGCTCCCCTATATCTCCAGGCCAACGATAAAATTCCTTGATTCTCCTAACAGTGGAGACACAGTAATCTTCCAACTACAGAAACAATGAGCACTTGGCAATGTGATGATTTGAACAGAATCAAAGTTCTTGGTATATGAACTTTGTAAGTTGCAGATTAGAGAAGAAGGAAGAAGGGAGAACAGAGAAGAAATGGAATGGAGAGCTTGATCATTGATTGAATCTTGTGTTTTCTTAGCTTTACATGTAGTGAGTAGCGTGTATATATATTGTTACATGGAAGGATCTAGAAGCTAACTTCCTAACTAACTCTGTCAACTATACTTCACACAGTTAGTTAAATAATTAACTTCCTGAAACAGATTAACTGTTACATTGAACTTGTAGCTCTTTCTTCTTCTTTCAACACTCCCCCTCAAGCTAGGTGATCCCAAATAGATTTAGGATGCCTAGCTTTGACATCAAATGTTCATGTTGAGCTCTGTTGAGGCCCTTAGTTAGCACATCAGCTGGTTGATCCCTGGTAGGAATATAGTTGACTGTAACTAGTCCTTGAGTGATCTTCTCCCTTATGAAGTGGCATTCTATTTCAATGTGCTTGGTCCTTTCATGATATGCAGGATTGGATGCAATTTGTATTGCTGAGTTACTATTAGTGTGAATTTTTCCAGGCTGTTTGACATCAATCCCAATCTCCTGTAATAGTCCCAGTAACTAGACAAGTTTAGCCACAGTTGCTGCAATGCTTGTGTATTCAGCTTCAGCTGAACTCCTGGAAATTGTGTTTTGCTTCTTACATTTCTTGGAAACAATAGATTCTCCTAACTTTACCAAGTAGCCAGATCTTCTTGAGAATGGACATGATGCCCAATCTGCATCACAGTATGCAAAGACTTCTGTATTTGCTTGACTGGACATTAATACTCCTTGTCCAAGTTTCTTCTTAATGTGTTTGACTTGTCTGATAGCAGCATCCATGTGAGATTTTTTTTATTGTTGTAGAAACTGACTGAGAGTCTGGACACTATAAGCAATATCAGGTCTGGTCATAGTGAGATACAACAGTTTTCCTATGAGTCTCTGATAAGCATGCAGATTAGCTGGTGGATCAGTGGGTCCTTGCTCATTTTTATAGATATGATCATCACACTCCTTAGTTGTCAGCTTAATGTTTGTGTCTATAGGTGTAGCAGCTGGTTTAGCAGCACCAAGTCCCAATTCAGATACAAGCTCTAATGCATATTTTCTCTGGTGCATCAGAATACTTTCTTTTGATCTTGGAAATTCAATACCTATTGACACCTAATTTTGTCCCTTCCAAAGTCTAATTTTATTCATTTTTAGTTCACCTTACCATGTGTCCAACCCCATGAAATTATATCCCACAAAAATACAAAAATAAACAAAAAATAATAACTCTAACTAATTTATCTTATCCTAACAACCTACCCAATCAAAAGTTTCGACCTCCCTACCCACTCATATTTTTATCCTCACAATAACAAACTAAAAGAAATAATATATGCGGGACCCACCAAAATTCCCACATCATAACAAATCCATGCCAATTATAAAAGAAAAATTCTAAGAGGGAAAAAGGGGAGGCTCATTCTTTGATCGTCATCTTCTCCACAATAACAACAATCAAAAAATAATCTTCCTCACAACAACAACAACAACAACAACAACAACAACAAAATTTTAAAAAAAGGGCGTCGGTGAACAGTAATCGGTGAATAGTATCGGTGAACAGTAACGGCGTGAAAAGTGACGGTGAACGGTTCATTATTTTTTGAGTTGGATTGTTGGTGTTAAGGTTCGGCTCGAGGTTTCCAGGTGCGGACTCTCTTTATTCGAATAACATTGAGTTTGAAAGCTTCAAATTTAAGGTCCAATTCTTTCTTCTCTTTTATTTAATTCTTATGTGATTGTGATTGCATGTGATTCGATACCGTGGTTTGTTTGTTGATGTGAACTATTGGTGACATTTGGGTGTGTGATGTGCTAAGCATGATTGGTGAATTTTCGTTATTCTCGATTGGTGGATTGTGTATTGAAATGGGTTAATCACGTGGTTGAAAATGAATTAAGGTGGGGATTAAAAATGGAGGAAAATGAATATTGATTAATTTTGATGTATTGATAATGTTGAACATGATAGAATTGTGATACGTTGAAATTGGTAGGCAAACATAGGCCGGGTAGGCAAATTTAGGAATAACGATTTGTTGGAGTGTTTGAATATGTGCGTGAATAGCACTTTCTACTTTATTGCACGAAAAGTTTAAATTTTACTTATTTGGCCGGCGAATGCCCCGAAGAATTTGTATTGATTTATCCAGGGAATGCCCCGAAGTAGCATGTACGCAAAGGAGGCTCGTGATCAAGGCCTGGAACGTCGGGTGAATTTTAGTTTAGGATTAGCTTAGAATAGAATAGGTTTTATATTTCAGCACCTCTTTTATTTTGGATTGTATAACTTGGACTGAACATTATTTTGGTTTGTTTTGAATTTTGTGTGATTTGTTTGTTTTCTTGTTTTGTGTGTTTATGTGGTTTGTACATTTGTAATGTCAAATTAGCCGATACGCTCCACCAAGCGACCGTGGTCAAACCACGGGATCGAGGGGTGCCTAACACCTTCCTCTTAGTCAACAAAATTCCTTAGCCGGAATCTCTGTTTGCGGATCAGTCTTTAGAGTCAAACCATTTCAAAAAGGATTTTTCAAAGGTGACTTGGCACACTGGATTATGCCAAGTGGCAACTCTGAATAAGAAAAAAAAATAATGTAAATAATCCTTTTTTTTTCAAAAAAAAATTTTCATTTTTGTCATCTTAATAATAAAACCCTTTCGAACTTAAAATACATATCTTTTTTTTGGAGTCAAAAAAGGGGTGTGACAGCTCTGGCGACTCTGCTGGGGACTTGTTTAGAATTCGAGCTTATTTTGGAGTCGTATCGGCTTTGTTTGGCACTATAGGTGTATAAACATTTTGTTTGTGTTGTTTTGTGTTATTGTTTTATCATTGTGGAATGTTTTCGTGCTCTTTATGTACAGTATTTCTCCTATGTGTTACCACTTTTATATCTGGCATCATGTGTCTACCCCCAGGCCTTCTTTCTGCAACAAGTCCGTAGTACACGTGTTGTACACGACCTCTAGTTGAGTCACCCTTATTTTAGAGGGGGAGCCGCCAGTGTTATGGAGTAGGTGGAAAGCAAAGCAGCCACTATCGACCATACGCTCCCCCGAACAGCTTTGTTAGTGAACCCCAACGTAGGTCAGCCTTTAGGTCATGCTTATGTGCATCATATTGAAGACCTAGCAGGGCCCACTTGGCCCTTTGTAGGAGACTCACCTCTAAGGCATCCCTACGTGCTAAACATTGCATATTTGAGGGTAACGAGGTTATTTGACCGACTGGTTTGGGAAAAAACATGAGTTAAAAGCAAAGTGTGTAGGCAAGAAATTGTTGAAAAAAAAGAAGAAGAAAAAAAAAGTGAAGAAAAAAAAAGATTTGGTAGTTTTTGGGGTTCTTTATGGCTTTAGTTTTTCACAATTCAAAAAAAAAAAAATACTTTTTGCACTCATTTCCCACAAAATCAAAAACGTTAAAAAATTTTCCTTTTATTTCTTTAGTAAGCACTCATAATTCGAAAACTCAAAAATATTTTTTCCTTTCAATAGGAGCTTTGTACATTCTTATAGAGTGAAAATGCCAAAAAGATTTTCCTTCGTAATTGTTGGTGTCAGTTTTAGTTGAAGTGTCTAATTAAAAATCCAAAAAGAGATTTTATTTGTTTGTCTTTGGTTGTGTCTCTTAAGTTAGGGTCAATCTATTAGTTAATCATTAATTGTCTAATCTGGATGAACTACGCACCCCTGATTCTCTTCTTTCGGGAGTGAGATACGTAGGCAGCCTATTGTTAGTTCGGGGATCCTATTTAAAAAATTCAAAAAGATTTTCTTCACTCTTTATTTAGAGTAGGTGTATCATACATATCTTGAAAAGAAAAAATACAAAAAAAAAAGAAAAAAAGATTTTCCTCAATAGTCGTAGATTTCATTTTTGGTTGATCTTATTTCAATAATTCAAAAAGATTTTCTTCACTCTTTATTTAGAGAAAGTGTTTCATATACATCTTTAAAAGAAAACTACAAAAAGATTTTTCTTTAATAGGTTCAAGTTTCATTTTCATATGGGAATTTTAAACGTGAAAATGCAAAAAGAGTCTATTCTTTTGACAATTTGTTATTTTCTTCTCTTTTTAAAGTTTCAAGAAAAGAAAAAATAAAGGAAAAGGTTTAGTTGTCCATTTTGGCAAAACTTCACGAACTACGCACACCTGATTCTCCTTTTTCAGGGGTGAGATACGTAGGCGCCCTTCTTGGGTTCGGTGATCTTTTCTAAAAAAAAAAACGGTTTTGAAGAAAAAATGTTGAACTCTAACATATTTGTTACCTCTTGTTCAATTAGTTTAAGGTGGTTGGTTTGTGGCTTCTTGGCTGGTTCTCCATATCACACCAAATCCAAAGAAGGGTTAGTTGTGTCCAACAAGGATATAGAGAGCAGCATCATGGATGAAACAAAGAGTCAGAAAATTGAGAGTTTAAAGGAAGAGAATTTGAGACTGAGACAACAAATGGTGGAAATGTACAGAGCTTGGGCCAATGGGCTGCCTCCACCTCCATTCCCCACTTTTGTCCCTGCAAATACCTTGAGTCTTCCACCAAAATTGTAAAGTCAGTTTCTTACTTTTGTTGATACATCACAGCATGTCGTAGAATCCATTTCACATCAAATGCACCCCAATGATTCCGCCTCTCCTTCTTTAGCTCCTCAGTATAAGCCTACCACATTCATAGCACCACACACCGTCTGTGCTTTTATTGCTCAACCTTATACTGAGGCTTCCACATTGCCTATCAATCCAACAGTTGTGCTGCCCCAATCTACTAGTGGACCCATGTTCAAGGCTCTTGATGATCATTGCTATACTCTTGATCCTACAGTTAGGTTAAGAGGAACGCCAAAATTTCTTACCAAGAAGCCTAGTGTACCAGAAAAATCAGAGAAAATGGTGGGGAAAATGAAGAGTGTAGAAAATGATATGGAAATTTTCCTGGGACTTGTGGGTAAAGAAGATGTTTCATATAAAGAATGGGGCATGTCTTCAAGTATCAGCCTTCTTCAAAGCTTTGAGATATCGAAACTTGAGGAACATGATGGGCAGAAGGATTCTGTGAAACATTTGGGAGGATATTGAAATCAATCCAGGGAAACTGAAGGAAAGAAGAAGGGAAACACACCTATTGTCTTTCCAGAGCCAAAGCAGAGTTTGAGAGGTATAACTCACCAATATTGTCAGCCTCAATCCCGAGCTTACATATCAAATCCACTTAGTCATCTACAACAAGGTGCCTCTTTTCAAAATCCAAGGAGTTTCATTCCACTTCCTCAATGTACTTTGAATAATGCACAATTGTTTACCCATCCATCTTCTTATCCACAATGGTATGCACCTGTCCCTCAACATCATCCTCAACCCCCACAAATTTACCAAGGAATCTCTAAATCCACGTTTCATCCAAGGCCAGATTACGGAATGCTGATGAAGGAAAAGGATAATTTTACTCCTATTGAGAAATCTTATGCGTGTTTGTTCCAGAGATTGAGACATAGGGGCATGATTACTCCTCTTCTTGGGCACACTCTTAATCGACGTTCAAGAAATTTTGATCCTAATGCACGTTGTGCTTATCATTCTGATGCTCAGGGTCATAGCATTGAAGATTGTCTAGATTTGAAAAGAGAAATTGAAAAGATGATTCAAGATGAATCAATTATGGTGCAGAACATGAACAGTGAGGAAAGATCTAGTCATGCTGATATGCAAACCAGTGGCTAAGATGTCAGGCTGAGCAATTGGGAAGTCTCCCCTCTCCTTACTAGGAAGGGGTTTGGTAGCTTATTTTGTTTTATTTTCTGTTCTCCGAATTATTTTAGGGTTGTAGTTCAGGATTTGTCTTGTTTTGTCTTTTTGTTGTTTATGTTCAAACCGTTCTATCTTTTGTTTCGACTAAATGAAGTGTCTCATTTTCCTTTGTGTTTTAAATATGTGTGGTTTGTTTGTTTTCTTTAGATAGTACATTTTGTGTTGACTCTAGTGATATGACATGCTAGTGAAATTTTCAGTCAGATCTTAAAATCCAGTTTAAGCATGAACATTGAATCAGAGGGTTAAAGTTAGAAAAAGAGAGCATATGAGAAAATAGATTGGTAAAAATCATAATTAAAGATTTCTAGAAGACACACTTCCTTGTAAGGAGACGCACTTCCTTGGTTGGGTAATTCAAACAACATTTGTAAGGAGATGCACTTCCTTGTTAGAGCAATTCAAGAGACGTTTATTCGGAGACACACTTCCTTGTTTTTGTAATTCAAGCGATGTTGGTAAGGAGAAGCACTTCCTTGTTTGGACAATTCAAGCAATATTGTAAGGAGATGCACTTCCTTTATTTGGTTAATTCAAGAAACATTTGTGAGGATACACACTTCCTTGTTTGATTAATTCAAGAGACATTTGTTAGGAGACGCACTTCCTTATTTAGTAATTTGATCGACATTTGTAAGGAGACACACTTCCTTGATTGGTTAATTCAAGCAAAATTTGTTAGGAGACGCACTTCCTTATTTTGGTAATTCAAGCGGTGCTTGTAAGGAGATGTACTTCCTTGTTTGGTTAATTCAAGCAACATTTGTAAGGAGACGCACTTCCTTTTTTGGACAATTCAAGCAATATTGTAAGGAGATGCACTTCCTTTATTGGGTTAATTTAAGAAACATTTATGAGGAGATGCACTTCCTTGTTTGAGTAATTCAAGAGACATTTGTTAGGAGACACACTTCCTTATTTGGTAATTCGATCGACATTTGTAAGGAGACGCACTTCCTTGATTGGTTAATTCAAGCAAAATTTGTTAGGAGACGCACTTCCTTATTTTGGTAATTCAAGCGGTGTTGGAAAGGAGATGCACTTCCTTGTTCGGTTAATTCAAGCAACATTTGCAAGGAGATGCTCTTCCTTGTTTAGGCAATTCGAGTAACATTTGTAAGGAGAAGTACTTTCGTGTTTGGTTAATTCATGAAAACATTTCTAAGGAGAGGCACTTCCTTGTTTGGTTTATTCAAGAAGCATTTATGAGGAGACGCACTTCCTTGTTTGAGTAATTCAAGCGGCATTGGTAAGGAGATGCACTTCCTTGTTTTGATAATTCAAGCAACATTGGTAAGGAGATGCACTTCCTTGATTGGGTATTTTGAATTTTGATTTTTAGGTGTTGCACGTCCTTGTTTTGATAATTTAAGCAACATTGGAAAGGAGATGCACTTCCTTGATTGGGTATTTCGAATTTTGATTTTTAGGTGATGCACTTCCTAACTTGAGTCTTGATTCTAGAAAATGCACTTTCTAGTCAAGTTATTGCACTTAATCCTTTGGAGACGCACTTCCTTGCTAGTTTTCATTTGTCAGGTGACACTTTTAACTTAAACTTCTAACTCACCTTAATTCTTAGGAGACGTACTTCCTAGTCTTGTTTATTCAATTGTACTCTCAAGAGATGCATTTCTTGTTCAGAGTCTTGATTCATTATTGCAACATGCAAGTAGGTATGATGTGACTTTTCCAAAAGTCTTCTAATGATAAACTTGGGCAAAAATTCAATTTCTGTTTTTGAAACTTTACTTTTCCGGCAAATAAAACCTCTTTATAATAATATTTGTTTGGAATAATTTTCATTCTAGTTTTGATGTGATTTCAGGAGCCTGTCCGAAGCATAGGGCGAATAAATGAAAAAACAAGCAACAAGGTGAAGAAATTGAAAGTTAAACAGATTGAAAAATAGCAAGTCAGGAGCCCGCCAGCAGAATAGGGTGAAGAAGTTGAAAGCATGGCAACAAGTTGATGAAATAGCAAGTCAGGAACCCGCCTGGAGAATAGGGTGAAGAAATGAAAAGTCAAGCAACAAAGTGAAGAATTTGAAAGTCAAGCAACAAGGTGAAGAAGTTGAAAACAAAGCA
Organism: Capsicum annuum; assembly: GCF_002878395.1. NCBI lineage: Eukaryota > Viridiplantae > Streptophyta > Magnoliopsida > Solanales > Solanaceae > Capsicum > Capsicum annuum. Next base: position 159,728,727 of record NC_061118.1, read on the forward strand.
GCAACGTGAAAAGTTGTGAAAAATATCAAGTCAGGAGCCCGCCTGAAGAATAGGGTGAGAAAATTGAAATTCAAGCAACGAGGTGAAACAATTTAAAGCCAAACAACAAGTTGATGAAATTGAAAGTCAGGAGCCCGCCTGAAGAATAAGGTAATGAAACTCAAGTCAAAAGTCCAGAAGAAGCTGCATAGATAGGATTTTGTAATTTCATTTATGTTTTGAACTTGTAATTTTCATTTTTGATGTACTAACAGAGTTGCGGACTGGAACCTCAACAGAACCTCACTCGACTCTCCAACTCGGCATAGTCCTTCTCTTTCCAATCCTTTGAAATACCCGTGACTTGATTATCTCATAACTTGGGTAGGTAGGATGTCTTAAGTCAAGACACGGTTGTCCTTCTTCCTTCTGTTTCTTTCTTTGAATAATGGTCAGGTCAAAATTTGGTCTCGCTGTCTACTTCTTTGTCTGAAAATACTTTGTGTTTACATTCAAAGGGGGCATGATGTAGACACCTAATTTTGTCCCTCCCGATGTCTAATTTTATTCATTTTTAGTTCACCTTACCATGTGTCCAACCCCATGTAATTATATCCCACAAAAATACAAAAATAAACAAAAGACAATACCTCTAACTAATTTATCATATCCTAACAACCTACCCAATCAAAAGCTTCAACCTCCCTACCCACTCATATTTTTATCCTCACAATAACAAACTAAAAGAAAGAATATATGCGGGACCCACCAAAATTCCCACATCATAACAAATCCATGCCCATTATAAGAGAAAAATTCTAAGAGGGAAAAAGAGGAGGCTCATTCTTTGATCATCATCTTCTCCACAATAACAACAATCACAAAATAATCTTCCTCACAAGAACAACAACAACAACAACAAAAGAAAAAAAAAAAAGGGCGCCGGTGAACAGTAACTAGTGAACAGAGTTTTGTGCACCTGTTGCACCATTTGCTGAGCTTGAAGATTCCTCAACATTTGCACCATTGTTAGAAGGTATCACCATTGTTGTAAATCGATTTCTTGAGATTCTTGAAACTGAATGTCGCGGAAGCTAAAACTTAATCTTCGAAGTCAGCATAAAATTGTATGGCTCTGATACCATGAACAGAATCAAAGTTCTTGGTATATGAACTCTGTAAGTTGCAGATTAGAGAAGAAGGAAGAAGAGAGAACAGAGAAGAAATGGAATGGAGAGCTTGATCATTGATTGAATCTTGTGTTTTCTTAGCTTTACATGTAGTGAGTAGCGTGTGTATATATTGTTACATGGAAGGATCTAGAAGCTAACTTCCTAACTAACTCTATCAACTACACTTCACACAGTTAGTTAACTAACTTCCTGAAATAGCTTAACTGTTACATTGAACTTGTAGCTCTTTCTTCTTCTTTCAACATGATTGAACAATATTACCTACTGATAAAAAGAGACAAAATGACTAGGATAAATGATATCAACTAAAAGAGGGTAAAAGACAATAAAAGTGGTCAATAATGCAAAGCATGTGTCATCCAATACATGGTAACTTCTTAACACAAGATACTTATCTCCCCTCATATGAAGCAGTCAATGAAGTAGGTGTCACGTCCCAAAAACCTCATGGGCGTCACTGGCTCCCGCTAACAACACTTGTCGAGAGAACCAACTTTCCATGCATTCACAATGTATACAACACAGAGATAAAAATGTGTACAACTTCAAATGCATGAAATAATAATTAAACGCATAGTAATGATCCAGCAAGATATCGCAAAACGATTTACGAAAACAACAGTAGTTTAGGTAACAAATCTCTAACCCAAACCTCACATTAGACAATGGAGCATCTAAACAAAGTTATATGAGTTCAGCTTTCGGGCATGCAACCCAACAAAAAGAAATATAAGCTAAAAATAACTAAAGCTGGAGGACAGCCTCCACGAACAATGCGAAGGTTCACATTAGCAACAAAATCCACACGTAAAGATCGTCTGCCACAAGTCTCTCTCCGCAACCGTATCTGTAGGTATGCAAGTAAGGAGTGACCTATATAACTATAACCCAGTAAGATCCTCGGCTCGCTACTTTAAGTACTCCTAGGACAAGTATTAGAAAATACAACAACACCAAGAACATATAGTTATTACACACATGAAATATATCATAATAAGATGTCCAACGAGACCAACAATCATTCCTCGAAAATTATATATCTCAACACAATTTATACAAAGTACTTATCACCATTTGAAATCAAAGTAATTACCCAACACCAGAAGTTCTGGACCACATACCCAATGTGCCAAATATCAAGAATATACACAATACTCAGGAAACGTACACAATGTCCCATATCAAATAAAAAAGCATACACAATGCTAAGTAAGGCATACACAATGCTCAAAGGAAGCATACACAATGCCCCAATGAAATTAGGAAGCATACATAATGCCCCCAATCTCACAGTGCACAATCATATCACATCACAAAATAATTTATAAAAGGAGTATTAGTATTCTTAAGCATGAAGTATATGTGTCTGGCCATGAAGACCGTCGATTCTACCAAGCATACGCTCGTCCCAACACATGGACCGGGTAAATATACATATATCTTATAAACATATTTGTAAAGAAAGCACCCAAAGTTTAAAGTCTCACTTACCGCGCAAATGACAAGTTCCTCAGTCTTGCAATGTGTAATACACCAAACAGACAGCCTCCAATGATTTCAATCTAATAAAAATATTACTTAACGATGCCAATTGTGCTAGCCGATGTCAAGTCTCAATACTCCTAACCTTCTAGTTTAAAGTTAAACCTTAATATCTCATACCTTAAGCGATGAATTAAAAATTATCTCTATCCAACCTAATTTCTCAATAATAATCTCATACAAATTAGTTACCTGACCATTTGATCTCATTAGCCACAAACATTATAAGAAACTCTTAAATGCGTATTCAAAACTCCACCAATGCAATGAATTTGCAAAGTTGTACAGCAAGTACTTTTGTTTTCACGTTCAGGGAGTTAACATGTCTAAAATCAATTAATATCAATAAAAATTAGGAGTCCCACAACATGAATATGATCCCTTTTCTCTCTCTACTCATTGCTCAATAATTACATTATCAAAAACCATCATTAACTAATCAATAGCTTCCACTCTATCTCATTAACTCCATTAGGACCAATCTTCCGAAGTACTCTTTGTGTGCACAGTTTTCATGCTAAAGAATTAGGAACAAGATGAGTACCTTATAAATGTGAAGTTTCGCAGTGAGTGTTACTGGCTAATGTTATTCTACATCGTTGGCTCACTCTCTTCCAAGAGTAAAGAGGCCAATTGCCCTAATTCTTTTCTTTTCTACTCCTTTGAAGAAGTTGCTGCTTTTGAAAACATAAGAAACTATTTACCCTACCTTTTACTCCCTCATTAGAATGTGCCACAAATATAAGAGGAGAAGGTTTTTGTCTTTTGGCTTGCCAACTTTAATTATATTAATTAACAATAATAATGGATAATTACCCACTTACCCTTCATAAAAATTTGAATTATTACAGTAGGTACAGAAAGCAGAGTACAGTCGAAAATGAACTTGAAAGAGACAACACTAAATGAACTAATAAAATTCATACCTCGCTAGATTCCATAGACTGATGCCGAATAGAGATTATGTCAGATGAGTTGACTGGATACTTGTTAATGGGGAGATGAGGAAGATAACGTTGACAAAGAATTGTTACAGCAACAAGAAAAACTCCACTTGCAAGGACCATGGAGATTGCCTTAGACACAGAAATGCTTCTCTACAATCCAAAAGGAGAAAATATTATTATCCATTTGGTTTCGGAAGACACCTTTGTCACACCCCTTTTTTACCAAAAAAAAAAAAGAGATTTGATTTTAAGTTTCGAAAGATTTTTTATCATTAAAGTGACAAAAAATTGAAAATCTGTTTCGAAAAAGGATTGTTTACATTTTTTATTCAGAGTCAACACTTGGCATAATCCGGTGTGCTAAGTCACCTTAGAAAGATCCTTTTCAAAATAGTTTGACTCTTTAAACTGGTTTGCAAACAGAGATTTCGGCTAAGGAATTTTGTTGACTGAGGGAAAGGTGTTAGGCACCCTTCGATCCCGTGGTTCTACCACGGTCGCTTGGTAGAGTGTATCGGCTAATTTGGCACTACGAATGTACAAACCACACAAAAATACGTAAAACAATCAAACAAACACCCAAAACAAAATAAATCTAAAGAAAAATATTCACTCCAATTATACAGTCCAAAATAAATAAAAATAAGAAAATAAATCCTATCTAACCTACACTAATCCTAACTACACTCCCGTGCTTTACCCGATACCATGGGCCTTCATCACGATCATCTTCCGCCAACATAATACGTCGGGGCATTCCCCGGTGAGCAAATACAAATGGTTTTGGGGCATTCCCCGACTAAATGAGTACATTTTTTAATTTTTTTGTGTGATAAAATAGAACGAACCATTCACACACATATTCAAAACACTCAACAAATCGTTACTCCTAAATTTGCCTACCCCCTACCATTTTCCTAACAATTCACAGCCTAAAACATGATACTATTGAACTTAAAAAAAGTCGACGTTTATTCTGAATCAAGCCATCATCACTGAACCAACATAAACCGATATTCACTTTTAACAATTTTCAATATTTTCCCCAAAATCCAACTTAACCCCAAATTCACTATGTGATTAACATGCTTCACACCAAGATTAACAATTAGATAACAACGAATAAAATTATCTCAACCAAAACTTACACCATTCAAAATAAGAGAGATAAAGAGATATACAATTGGACCTCAATTGTTGGTTTTATTCCAAACAAGCAGTGATGGATCAAAATCACAGAGCAATGGAACCTCGACCCAATAGGAACCTTAACGTCAAATCTGAAACTCGAACAAACCAACCCAAATCCGAATTAACCCGAATGAACCAACTGACCCATTTTATTTTTTTTATCGTTGTTAGATGGAATTTGGTCGGAATAGACTAAAATAGCTCGAATTGCGCCATTCTGGTCATTGGCTCACCATTTTCGTCTAGAGTTCAATGGGAAACTGAGAAAAGGGGTTGGGAGTCGTTGTTTCGCACCACTAGAGCTTTGGAGAGCTCAGACAACGGTGAGAAGCAATGAAGACGAACCAGATTTTAATCGCTCTCAGGCAAAATTTGCCGGAGCAGTACCCTTTTTTTTATTCTCCCTCTGACTGGTGTGTGCGTGTATGTATCGATGAGTAAATTGTGAAACTGGTTAGGTGTGCGTGAGTTTCTCTCCTCCGTGCATTTTTTCCTCTTTCTCTCTCAATTTCTCCCTCTTTTTCCCGATCTGCATATGTTGTTGTGGTAAGGGGAGTGTCAATCTGAAAAAACGAACAGTGTGGTGTGTATATCGTGTGAATTCTTCTCTTTTTTGTGCTCTATATTCAAGAATACATAAAAATGGAGGATTTTTATTGTGTCTTCTCTGCCTATGGAGTAGAAACTGTTTTCTTCATGTGGTGGATGAATATGTGATTCTCTGTGTGTGTGAATTCTCCCAAACAAAGAAATGCATCTTCTATGAGTTAATTGAAATGATTCGACTAGAAGGTACATCTTATAGGAATCAAAGGGGATGATTCGACTAAAAGGTACCTCTTATAGGAATCAAAGGGGATGACTCAAGTAAAAGGTACGTCTTCTAGGGGTCAAAGGGAATGACTCGACTAAAAGGTACGTCTTCTAGGGGTCAAAGGGAATGACTCGACTAAAAGGTACGTCATATAGGAATCAAAGGAAATGACTCAACTAAAAGGTACGTCTTATAGGAATCAAAAGGAATGACTCAACTAAAAGGTACGTCTTATAGGAATCAAAGGGAATGACTCAACTAAAAGGTACGTCTTATAGGAATCAAAGGGGATGACTCGACTAAAAGGTACATCTTATAGGAATCAAAGGGAATGACTCAAATAAAAGGTACATTGTATAGGAATCAAAGGGAATGAATCGACTGAAAGGTACATCTTATAGGAATCAAAGAGGATGATGACTAAAAGGTAGGTCTTATAGGAATCAAAGGGGATAACTCGAATAAAAGGTACGTCTTCTAGGGGTCATAGGGAATGACTTGACTAAAAGGTACATCTTATAGGAATCAAAGGGAATGACTCGACTAAAAGGTACGTCTTATAATAATCAAAGGAAGTAACTCGACTAAAAGGTATGTCTTATAGGAATCAAAGGGAGATGACTCAACTAAAAGGTACGTCTTATAGGAATCAAAGGGAATGAATCGACTAAAAGGTACATCTTATAGGAATAAAGGGAGTGACTCAACTAAAAGGTACGTCTTCTAGGAATCAAGGGATTTGACTATTAAACCTATGCAGCAACATTTCTTCCTGCATTTATAAAAGTGAGGCATCCCAGACCTTGATATTTATGCTTTGAAGTCCTTGCTTTGAATGTAATATGTTACCTGTTTTATCAAATTAAACTTGTGAGTTTAAAACGTGGTGGCTGTTTTGTGGCTTTAGCTTTCGCGGCGATCGCTCTTGCCCTCATCACATTTAACATTGCTTCCAGCATATATCATTGGCTTGCTGAATCATTGACCTGAACTCAGATTATTAAGAGTGGCTGAAACAAACACAGTATCTCTGCTTTGCCATGCTTCTCAGATAGACCCTTTAAACCTTGGTATTTCCATGAGTTCCTACACTTGTCTGCTGACAAAAATTTTGCATGCCTTATTTCAGCTCACAATCATGTGTCTTTCATGTGCCGGCCTTTTTTTTTGCTTTATGCAATTAAAGAAGCTGGTAGCCAGTTTTGAGATCCTTTCTCACTTGTTTTGACATGGACTTGACTCAAAGACAAGAGAAAAATGACAATAATTTTTATTTTATTTGGATAACTGACTCAAGAAAATAAAAATATAACTATAGAAAAGAAAGAAATGACAATGAATGTCCTCATTAAAAAAGATGAAAGAAAAGTTTATCTAGAAATGATAGTTAAGTCTAATGATTATGACATGCATATCGGATTAAACTGCCTGATCTTTCCATCGAAAACTGTCACAAATTGTTATTGAGTTAATGACCCTGAAAGTGAGTTTCTTTCTTAGGCCAATTGCATTCGGAGACCTCATTCGGCTAGTGGTTCCTTGAAGGGTTTTCGCCAACAAGTCTCTCTCATTTCTTTCTATCACCTCACCATCATTTTATGGAGTCTGTGAAGGTTTTCACTAATAAGAATATCATTTTCATTACTCTCAGCTCACCATCGCCTCATGGTGCCTGTGAGGGTTTTTACCAATAAGACTCTCTCATTCTTATTTCTCTCCTGGTTCCACTAAGAAACACTAGCAGTTCCTCAAAATGCATCATCACAACCATTGCATGTTTAGCCTTAACATTCTCAAAGATCGATATGAAGGTCTTTCTTTGGTTGTAACTTGACTTTTGTATAGGGTTAGAAAGAAAGGATAACATAGGGCCCAAACGACACTTAAAATTACAACTTTTGGAATCAACTCAAATAATGAGGATTGACTCATGCCCCAGTGTCTTTTGACTGGGTGATTCGAAATGATTTATTTGGTTGGACCGAGCCCTTAGTAGGGCAGCCGACGTATCTCACCCCCAAAAGAGGAGAATCATGTCCTGCGTAGTTCTGGCAGCTTATTCTTTTATGCTTGATTCTAACTTGTTTTTCTTTTTTTTTCTTTTGACTCTTTTTCTTTGTGATTTTTCTGACTCTAATTTCTTGACACACTTTTCTTCCTTCTTTGGACACATTTTTTCTCTTTTTTTTTGAAACTTTCTGACTCTATTCTCTTGCTCGATACTTTTCTTTTAAGCTTTGCTGTCTTTATCTTGATTCCATAAGAGGGGTATGAAAAAAAATAACACTAAGGCTCAAATGGGGTAAACAAAGGATGACACAATGTTTGGATAGCAGAATAAAATGTCTTTGTCATATCAATCCTTGAAAATACTAGTACATAGTATGCAATGTGAAAGTGCATGATCAACATCACTTATGACATGTTTTACAACACTAACTTTCCCCGAACATGTGTGTCACCTCTTTTTCTATACTTGTCAAAAATACAACTCCACTTTTGTTGTACATCCCTCACATTGAATGACTCATCATGCTTTCGTGGAGTTGATTTTCTTTTTGTTCCTCTTGATAGGATCACGTAGACAATGTTTGACCTAATTGAGCTATGCTTTTCAATTGATGATCAAGTTATTCTTGTGATTCTCAAAATAATCGCCTTAATTTTGATAGAAGGCTTCAACTTGTCACCAAATATCTCAGCACTCTACCTATTTTCTCAGGTTCTTTTTCTAACCTTAGCCCTCTGACTCCATGTTTCATGGTTAAATTGGACTTTAAGATCTGGCTGAAAATTCCGCAAGCATGTCATATCAGTAGAGTCAACAAAAAATATACTGTATAGAAAACAAACAAACAACACATATTTAAAACACAAAGGAATAGGGACAATTTATTTAGTTGAAATAAAAGATAAAAGGGTTTGAGCATAAATGACAAAGGGACAAAAAAGGATAGCTCCCGAACTACAACCCTGAAATAATTTAAAAAATAGAAAGAAAAAAAAAACTACTAGACCTCTTCCTAGTAGGAAGAGGGGTGACTTCTCAATTGCTCAGCCTGACAACTTAGCCACTGGTTTGCATATCAGCATGACTAGAGGTTCCCTCACTATTAATGTTCTGCACCACAATTGATCCATCTTGAATCATCTTTTCAATTTCTCTTTTCAAATCTCGACAATCTTCAATACTATGACCCTGAGCGTCAGAATGATATGCACATCGTACATTAGGATCAAAATTTCTTGAGCGCTATTAAGAGTGCACCCAAGGAGAGGAGTGATCATACCCCATTGTACCAATCTCTGAAATAAACTAGCATACGACTCTCCAATTGGTGTGAATCTATCTCTCGACTTATGCCTCATTTCATCATTCGACTTGGATCGAAAATTAGGCTTAGAAGGATTTTGGTATGTTTGTAGAGTTAGAGGATGACTCTAAGGAGTTGGTGTGTTCCACTGTGGGTAAGATGGGAGTTGAATATGTGGTTATGCAGTCTATACTGGATATGGAGGTGGAGGAGCAGAGTAGAATGGATTTTCAGAGTGATTATATGAAGCTTGGGCATGAACTTGGGTTTGTGACTGAGAGTGATGACGATGGGCTCTTCTTGATCGTTCCCACTATCCAACTACAATAGAAGATGCAAATTCCTCATTCTTTGTCTCCCCAACACTTCCTGAACCCTTTTGAATTGTTTGAGTTGTCGTTTTCAATGTTGCAAAACTTACAATGCGACCAGTCTTAATTCCCTCTTCTATCATCTCCCCCATTTTAAGGACCTCAATAAATGGCTTGCCTAACACACGTAACAAATGTTGATAATATGTTTCATCTTGCGCTTGAATAAACACCTCAACTATCTTGCTTTCTTTCATTGGCGGCTTAACCTTAGCAGCTTGTTCACGCCATTTGATCGCATACTCTCTGAAACTCTCAGTATTCTTCTTATTCATACTAGTTAGGGATTTTTTGTCAAGGATCAATTCCACATTATATTGAAATTGTTGCACAAATTCATTATCTAAATCATCCCAACTATTCCACCTATTAATATCTTGATCAACAAACTACTCCGAGGCTAGATTTGAAAGACTATCACCAAAGTAAGCCAAAAGCAGTTCTTCTTTGCCTCCAGCACCTTTTACTTGGTTACAATAACGTCTCAAATGAACCACCGGATCCCCATGTCCATCATATTTCTCAAACTTTGATATTTTAAAGCTAGGAGGAAGGTTGACACCTGGAAACATACATAAGTCCTTATATGAGACACTTTTGTAACCCCCAAGTCCTTGTAAGTTCTTCATAGACAATTCCAAACTACTCAATTTTCTGGTCATTTCTTCTTGTTCTTCTGTCATAACTGACTTCTCAGTGTTAGGAGGAAATTCAGGCAGGTGAGTGTCACCGTAAAAACTAGTCAACTTGAATGTAGGCTCGGAAGTGTAACATTGATCACCAGTAATATTCAATGCAGGATCTCTTGTAGATTAGGGAGTCACAACTTGTGGATGAACATCAAAAGTAGGAGCTTCAGGTAGGGGTAACGCCACAAAATCATGAACAACAGGTGGAGTCGAGTATGTGGTAGTCTTGGATTGGGTAGTGAGGAAATGAACATTGGAAGTGGTTGGATATTGTTGCCCCGGAGTCGATTCTGATGCATGTTGTGTCATATCTACAAAAATGGAAAATTGTGCATGTGGAACGAGAGGCAAGCTAGAAAGATATTCCAGATTATCAGTGGGAACTGGAGGAGGCGGCAACCCATTAGCCCAAGCTCGATGCATTTTTATCATTTGTTGCCTTAATTTCCGAATCTTTTCATTAGCTCCTAAATTCTCATTTCCCCAACTCCCTATCTGATTAGTGACAAAAAACTCGGTATCCTTGTTGGCCATAACCTTCTCTGTGACTTCGTGCAATATGGAGGACCAACCAAAATACCACAAACTAACCACCCCAGACTAACTGAACAAGAGATAAAAAATGTGTTAGAGTTCAACACTTTCTCAAATTTTTATTTTATTTTTTAAAAGCTCACCGAACCTAAGAAGGGTGCCTACGTATCTCACCCCCGAGAGAGGAGAATCAGGTGTGCATAGTTCGTGAAGTCTTGCCAAAATAGCCAAATAAACTCTTTTTCTTTTTGTTTTTTTCTTGAAATTTTAAGAAGAAAGGAAAAATGACAAATTGTCAAAAGAATAGATGAAAATATGTTTTGAAGTTTTCAGCTTTAATAACCTATACAAAAAGAAACCTATGATTACGAAAGAAACTCTTTTTGGGTTATCAATTTTACATTTCATACGAAAATGAAACTTGATCCTATTAAAGGAAAATCTTATTGTAGTTTTCTTTTATTGATGCATAGACACTTACTCTAAATGAAGAGTGAAGAAAAATATTTTGAATTTTTGAAATAAGATCCCCGAACCAACAATAGGTTGCCTACGTATCTCACATCCCGAAAGAGGAGAATCAGGGGTGCTAGTTCATCCAGATTGGACAATTAGCGATTCACAGACAAATTGACCCTAACTTAAGAGACACGATCAAAGACAGATGAATAAAATCTTTTTTAGGTTTTCAATTTGAGACTTCACATAACTGACACCAACAACTACAAAAGGAAAAAAAAATTTGGTATTTTTCTTATAAGAAATATACAAAACTTCTACCAACTTTTTTTTCATTTTTCTTTTATAAAAAGCTCCTATAAAGAAAATCTTTTTGGAATTTTTGAATTATGAATGCATGGTAAAGGAATAAAGAAAAATCTTTTTGATGTCTTAAAGAAAATGAATACGAAAGGTAAAAAATCTTTTTTTTGAATTTTTGTATTGTCAAAAACAAAAGTCATAAAGAACTCTAAAAATAAACTACGAAACTATTTTTGACTCCTTTTTCTTTTTTTTTTCTATTTTCCATTGCCTTCTCACTTTACTTCTAACACATACTTTCCCCGAATCAGTCCGTCAAATGACCACGTTATCCTCAAAGATGCAACATTTAGCACGTAGGGATGCGTTAGAGGTGAGTCTCCTACAAAGGGCCAAGTGGGCCCCGCTAGGTCTTCAATATGATGCACATAAACATGAACTAAAAACTGACCTACGTTGGGGTTCACTAATAAGGCTGTTCGAGGGAGCGTATGGTCGATAGTAGCTTCTTTGCTTTCCACCTACTCCATAACACCGGCAGCTCCTCCCCTAAAGTAAGGGTGACTCAACTAGAGGTCGTGTACAACACGTGTACTACGGACTTGTTGCAGAAATAATGACTCGGGTTATGCACATGATGTCAGATATAAAGCGGTAACTTATAAGATAAAAATTGTAAACAAAGAGCATGTAGGCACTCAACAGTGATAATACAATAATAGAAACGAAAATACAAACAATGTTTATACACCCTTAATGTCAAATTAAGCCGATACAACTCCAAAAAATAAGCTCTAATTTTGCAAAAAAAAAAAACCAGCAGAGTCGCTAGAGCTGTCACACCCCTTTTTTACCAAAAAAAAGATTTGATCTTAAGTTTTGAAAGGGTTTTTATTATCAAAGTGAAAAAAGACAGAAAATTTGTTTCGAAAAAGGATTGTTTACATTTTTTATTCAGAGTCGCCACTTGACATAATCCAGTGTGCCAAGTCACCTTTGAAAGATCCTTTTCAAAACAGTTTGACTCTTTAAACTAGTTTGTGAACAGAGATTCCGGTTAAGAAATTCTGTTGACCGAGGGGAAGGTGTTAAGCACCCCTCGATCCCGTGGTTTGACCACGGTCTCTTGGTAGATTGTATAGGCTAATATGGCACTACGAATATACAAACCACACAAAAATACGTAAAACAATCAAACAAACACACAAAACAAAATAAATCCAAAGTAAAATGTTCAGTTCAATTATAGAGTCCAAAATAAATAAAAATGAGAAAATAAATCCTATCTAACCTACACTAATCCTAACAACGCTCCCGTGCTTTATCCGATACCTCGGTCCTTCATCACGATCATCTTCCGCCAACATAATATGTCGGGGCATTCGCCAGTGAGCAAATACAAATGGCTTCGAGGCATTCTTCGACTAAATAAGTACATTTTTAAATTTTTTTGTGCGATAAAATAGAACGAACCATTCACACACATATTCAAAACACTCAAAAAATCGTTACTCCTAAATTTTCCTACCCCCTACCATTTGCCTAACAATTCACAGCCTAAAACATGATACTATTGAACTTAACAAAGTCGACGTTTAGTTCGAATCAAGCCATCATCACTGAACCAACATAAACTGATATTCAATTTTAACAATTTTCAATCTTTTCCCCAAAATCCAACTTAACCCCAAATTCACTATGTGATTAACATGCTTCACACCAAGATTAACAATTAAATAACAACGAATAAAATCATAATCACACCATTCAAAATAATAGAGATAAAGAGATATAGAATTGGACCTCAATTGTTGGTTTTATTCCAAACAAGCAGTGATAGATCAAAATCACGGAGCAACGGAACCTCAACCCAACTGGAACGTCAACGTCGAACCCGCAACTCGAACAAACCAACCCAAATCCAAATTAACCCGAATAGGAACCTTAACGTCAAATCTGCAACTCGAACAAACCAACCCAAATCCGAATTAACCCGAATGAACCAACTGACCCATTTTATTTTTTTTATCGTTGTCAGATGGAATTTGGTCGGAATAGACTGAAACAGCTCGGATTATGCCACTCTGATCGCTGGTTCACCATTTCCATCTAGAGTTCAATGGGAAACTAAGAAAAGGGGTTGGGAGTCACTGTTGCGCACCGTCGGAGCTCCGAAGAGATCAGACAATGGCGAGAAGCAACGAAGATGGATCAAATTTCGATCGCTCTCAGGCGAAATTCGCCAGAGCAGTACCCTTTTTTTTCGATTCTCCCTCTGAATGGTGTGTTCGTGTATGTATCGATGAGTGAATCATGAAATTGGTTAGGTGTGCCTGAGTTTCTCTCCTCCGTGCATTTTTCCCTCTTTCTCTCTCGATTTCTCACTCTCTCTCCCGATCTGAGTGTGTTGTTGTGGTGAAGAGAGTGTCAATCCAAAAAAAAGAACAGTTTGGTGTGCGTATATTGTGTGAATTCTTCTCCTGTATGTGCTTTGTGTTCAAGAATATATAAAAATGGAGGATTTTTGTTGTGTCTTCTCTGCCTATGGAGAAAAAACCGTTTTCTTCATGTGGTGGATGAATATGTGATGCTCTATGTGTGTGAAATCTCATGGCCCCCCAGAAGATGCTCCCCCTTTTCTTTTCTGTGTATATATGGTATATGTAGATGGTGAGTGGAATTGTGAGATAGGTTGGGGCAGTGGGTACACGTGGGTAAGGGTGAGGGGCTATGAGGTGGGGGTAGGGAGAGGTGGTTAGGATAGGATTAAAACAAGATAAAATTTGTTAGGAATTTTATCAAGAGTTGTTATTTTTGTATTTTTGTGGGGTATAATCACATGAATGAGGGTATGTGGTAAGGCGGGAGTAAAAATGGTAAAAATGCTTTCGGGGAGGGGAAAAATTACGTGTCAACAACCTTTCGTACTTAAAGTAATCATTTAGGTAAAGAAAACTTGTACTCATATTCGATACTCCTAAAAGGTAGAGAATGCATGAATGTGAAGGAAGGCAAGATCAAAGAAGATACCAACTAGACATTCAGGGCTTCATGTGTCGATCAAACACAAACCACCTCCAAAAGGGAGTTCGCATACTTCAAATAGCTAATACATAATACATAATACATAAACAGGACAACTTGACATCAATTATAATTATGAAGTTTAATTTTGTCAGTGTACAAGTGGACCTTTAACTTTAACCATACAAAATCTCAACAAAAAAAAACTTCAATCTTGTAACACATATGCATGAAAATCGCTCCTACGTGGACTAGTACTCCAACCAAATGTTGTCACCTAATTGAAAAGATACATGTAGATTTTAGATATTAAAAAAAAAACTTAATATACCACCATCAGAAATACATGTACTTTTTAGATTTTTTTTTTCCTTGAAAAAAATAAAAAACAACTGCCTTTATTAAAATAACATTCAAGTCAGATGAAAATTGAAAGGTTCATTTCGAAGAAGATGTGAAATCCGATGAAAACCCTACAAAATTTCCATCTCTTATTCCCTTTTAATTAAGGATAATTTATTGAAATATCCCATTGGAGCTTCACAAAATAGAAGCCATTTAACATGAAATTCTCACAATTCCTTTACAACTTTTAGCTCTTCGGATATTCAAATGAAGCATACACCATCGTCTTAAGGAGAAACCGAAAAGAGCATTAGCTAATTGATCACACTTTTCTTAATTGGGTTACTTCTTTAAAAAAAATTTAGAGTTGTTGGAGAAAATAAAAAGAGAATAAAGTGGAAATTTGATTTGTATATATATAAAAAGGATTCACTAAGGGTATAATAGTCATTTGAGCAGATTAAACGTCAATTACCCAGGAGCTAGGTTCAAGGATATCAAACAAATTTGTGTCTGACAGGTTCAACATTGTCAATTACCCAACCCATTCTCATGATGTAGACAATGTATAGTAAACTAGGATAAGACTTAAGGTGAAAAATCTTTTAATGATTATCTAAATTTGGCAGATTTGACCAAATAGTTTAATCTACAGGATTGAACGTTTAGAAATCACCTATGCGAGGACGAAGTGGAAGCCGTTTCAAAGAGAATGTTATTAAAGGCCTATTCTCTAAGCTCTCATGAAAACTAGGACGTGTTCATGGCTGAAAAGAACAAAATCGTAAGAACCATAAACGGGAAAAGGTTAGTTGTGTGACATGTATTGTCTAGGTGTACAATAAATCTCGACGGTTCAAAGATACCAAATCTACCAATTGACCGAGTGCATCCGATGCATGTTCACTACGGAAAGTTCAAAGGGAAACCACTTATCCAGATGCAATCAGTCCTTGCTTGATGATCACATACTTATTTGTAAAAGTTTTACAAAAAATAGCCATCCCCCATTCATGTGGGGGATTGTTGGGTTCTATATGTATGTTGAATGGAAAATGGAGAAATCAAGTGGAAGAGAAAAATTGAGTTTACACCATGGAAAGTGTACTCAAAATTGGAAAGTTTACTCTTTCTCCCACATTAGTGGAAGAAGAGAACTTTAAAGTGTTTATATTGTGAAACACACTTCCACATGGATAAGTGAGGCAAGGAATAAGAGATACCTCGCACCATCGTCGTCGCCGGCTCGGCTCGGCCTTGGCTTTGGCTTCGGATTTGGATTATTGATGCGATCTATCTTTTTGGACAAACTTTATTTGAATTCCAAAAAATGCCATGAGAAAATGCAATAAATATTTTATGTGTTTAATTGTAATACCCCACAAAATCGCGTGTCAAATTCAGCTCATAAAGCTCCATGAAAGATCCCAAGACTTAGAAAATTTTGCTAAGTGTTCAAGATTCAACACTTAGTCTTATTTTAGACCTCCAAACTTTGGGGATTTATTTGGCGACCTTCCCGACGTCCGTTTTTCAATTTTAAAGTTGAGTTACTATCGGGAGAGATCGTAGTATATCCCGGGTGAGTTTTGAAATTTTTGGAGTAGCTTAAAGGCATGTTTAGGTGCCCAAAATAGAAGCCCCGGGCGATTAGCCCGCGCAGCCTGCTAACTCCAGTGCTTGCCCAGTTTTTTCAGCATTTCAGGGTCAACTTCAAACAATCATAACTCCCAATATATAATGAACTATGAGAGATTATATATATCAATGGAAATATCTTTGAGTCTTCTTTCCAATGAAATTAGTTTCATCCCATTTGGACATCTAAATAAAAAGTTATGATCAATGTACTTCAGCCTATCAGACAGTCAATTAGGGACAGATTTGACCTTAATTGTTCCTTAGGGGTATTTTGGTCATCTTCCACCCCTATATATACCCCAAACACAGGATTAAGGCTTATTTGCAGCAAAATATACTCCTCTTCTCAAAATCCTCTCAAGAACTCAAGCTAGGGTTTCAAATTGAAGACCCAAATCCCATCAATTGAAGAACATAACTCCTCATTTATCTTTAACATCAAAAGAAGGGTTTCTCTCAAGATCATAAACTATAACAAGAATCAAATCCTTCTTCAAGAATATATGATATTCAAGTTTTTCAAATTCAAGATTCAATTTATTTTCTCTCAAAGGAACAAGAACCCTAGTCAAGGAATCAAGAACATTTCTAAGAATTTCTTCAAGAATCTTCCACCTAAGGTATGTGTAGTGTTCATCCATGGATTTCTTTCATCCGTAGGAGTCCAAGAACCATGCTTTAAATACTATACTGTGATTGTGTTGTTGAGATATGATCATGTACATGTTGATGGTTGTTTTTTATTCTTCAAGATGTTAATTTAGGGTGATTCTCATGAAGTATGTGTTCTTGTAGTTAAAACCCATGAAATTGGGTGGTTTAAGATGACTAAATTATTAAGAACACCTATGCCATAAAGTGTACATGCAAGGTGTTCGACGAAATACCTAGAATAAGCATAATCATGTTTTCATGATTTAAGAGTGCTCAATTAACAAGTCCTTACTCTATGTTTTATGATTTCACGTGAATTCCATGTTGTGTGAATAAAGTTTGAATCTTTATATGTTGTTCATGATACCATGATATTTTTTGGATTCAATTTGTGGAATTGAGTTGAATTATGGTGTATGGTGTATAAAATTGATCATTAGGCCTATGCCCTAAATAGTGCATGCAAGGTGTTTGTTAAAATGCCTGAGTGAAGAAGAATTGAGCACTTTGACCTATTTGTGATCTGAGTGATGATTCAATGCCATATCCATGTGCTTAAGTTGACTCACATGTTAAATCTATGCCTACCATGTGTTTGATAATGTGCCTCAATGAATAAATGATGATCAAGTACCTAGTTTTCATGCTCCAAGATTTTGCCATGTCTCTTAAGTTATGCCATGTCTACTTGATCAAGATGATTTCTATGCTATTAATGTGCTATGAATATGTTGTTGTCTTGTCATGATATTAGAATTGAACATGATGTTAGCTATATGAAAAGGTTATAAAAACCACATGATTTATGAATTCCCCGTAGATGCTATATTATGGATTGTTAATATTGGTCAAGTACTCTTGTATGTCAAGTTATGTCAGTTTCCTTCCATCGAGTCCTGGGGGTACTTGTACCCAAAAAATATAGTTGTGTTCCTAGAGCCATGTCATGTTTTTAAGATACTCTCAGTCAAGCCATGTTCAGTAGACTTCAGTCAGCTAATAGAACTCAGTAGCATTTAGTCAGTTAACAGAATTCAGTAGTGTTCCGCTAGTCATCGAAACTCAATAAACTCAGTCCATGTTCAGTTTAGTTAAAAACAACAATCAGTAACAGTTCAGTTAATTCTAGTATGAACTAGGAAATCAGTTCATTATAATCAGTTCAGTGTCATTCAGTTAGGAGTAGGATTTAGCACCAAGCGAACCTCAGGATGGGAACTCACCTGCCAGTAAAGGGTGTGATTCTTAGAAGCAGTCCTTGCGTTCTAGAACTATGTAGCCAGCATAGGTTGAGATATTAATACCTGTCAGTTGAGGGTAGATAAGGTGGCTTAACATGTGAGATGAGGGTTCCCACCGTTCTCATTAGAATACCTGCCAGATGAGGGTCACTTACAGCTTATCCTTACCAGTGGCGCGGTATTGACACCCTTTCAATCAGGGCAGAGATTGGACCCAAGCTTAGCTATTATAGCATATTTGGGGCATGTCGGTTAGATAATTACTTCCCACAAAGTATCAATCTCAGTAAAAGAACTCAGATAGTTCTTCAGGATATCAGGACTATCAGATACAGTATGGAACTCAGCTAGTTCCATCACATTTAGGACTGTCAGATACAGTCATTCATGCTATCAGTTATCAGAACTCATGTTATCAGATATATCAGTTATCAAAATTTAGTTATCATTCATGATATGTTATCAGTAAATACATGTCATCAATATTCATACTCAGTAGTCATGTTATCACGAGCTCAGTTTTAGGACTGTTATATGCGGTCAATGAAATCAGTTCTTCATAATTAGAACTATCAGAAACAATTATTCCTTTATCAATAATATAGTATCAGTCTCCTAATATTTAGTAATACAGTATCAGTTCCTCACTTATTAGTGAATTACATATCAATATCAGTAAACTCAGTCATTCAGTATCTCAATATCAGTAAACTCAGTCATTCAGTATCTCAGCATCAGTAAACTCATGTTGTCAGTATTCAAACTCAGTCGTCAGTATCACCACGAGTTTAGTTGTTGTTACATATGTATGTATTCTCACGTTCATATCAATCAGCATTGTTCATGCATATAAAACCCTTTACAATTAGCCTACCTCACTCGTATACTCAGTACATTCAGTCTTACTGATGCATTCGTGTTATGGAATTTTATTTGACGCCATAGGTACGGAGGCACGAGTTTCAGAGCAGCAGTAACATTGTAGATTTCAACAGTCAGTGCTCTTCTTCATTCGAGGACAATATTATTATTACTTTATTATGGTATTTTAGATTAGTTTTTTAGTTCATGGAGTTAGTTGGAGACATGTTCCTTCAACTCCTTATTCAGTTCAATTAGAGGCTTTCGGACTAGATGTCAGATTAGATGTTTAGACTTCAGTATTTATGTTTCTTTTTGGTATTGTTATACCATGTTTTTCAGATATATATCAGTATTGAACCTTATGGCCTTACAGTTTATGTTTTCGCATATTTTATGAGATATTATGCAGTTTACAGGTACAAATATCAGTCATGGGTTAGCTTGTGGTCCTTCGGGATCATGACCACCGTGTAGCATTTTGGTTCAGAAAATTGGGGCGTTACATTAATCCTTCATTTATGTATGCATATATGCATTCAGTAACAGTGACGCAGGAACTGATGCTACTATTGTACGTGAACAGTTGCACTGCTTCGGAAATATTGCATTGCTTTAGAACTGATACACTATTTTTTGCTTTTTAACTGAACTGATGCACTGGTTGAACAAACATATGCAACCATTCAGCAAAAGAAACACTTATTCATGGAAATATATGACTGTTCAGGAAAGGATGCAATCTTTGATGAACAGACATGAACTTACAACAAAGGTGCAACCTTTGGAGTGAACCATTGCCTCCTTTCTAAAGAGGCATCTTATGGCTATAAACTATTCTGTGTGATCATTAAATCGCTCAGTGTGTTTGTAGAATCCGCCTATTTGAGGTACCACTTAAACTTTCTACTCCGCTTGAATTTAACTAGTGATTAGAAGACATAAAATCTTCATCACAAGTTAAGGTTCACTCAGTTGATGATTTGAAGTAATAAAAACTTCACCGCTAACTAGAAACAAGAAGAAGAGTTTCAAGTGATTTAACATTATAAATAGTATTCTGAAAAATACTAAATTTTTCTATCTTGTGGTGACAGGAAAAATGACAAATGAAAATCAAATGTATGATGTGGCGACGACTGTGGTGGCAAACAATATTTCTTCATCAAGTCATACTGATGCTCTGCCAACAATGGCACCGGCGGAGACGCCCGAAAAATTTTCTACCATTGACTTCAAGCGATGGCAGCAAAAGATGTTCTTTTACCTCACCACTTTATGTCTGCAATGGTTCACTAGAGAAGACGCTCCTGAGGTGCCCGAGGGAACCTCGGATAAAGAGCATTTCGTAATTGTAGAGGCTTGGAAGCATTCAAACTTCCTTTGTAGGAACTATATTCTGAGTGGTCTCCAAGACGACCTCTATAATGTTTATAGTAGGACCAAGATATCAAAGGAACTGTAGGGGAACTTGAATGGAAATATAAAACGGAGGATGCGGGAATTAATAAATTCCTTATTGCACGGTTCCTGGACTTCAAAATAATAGATAGCAAATCTGTTGTCTCTCAAGTACAGGAGTTGCAAGTCATCATACATGATCTCCTAGCAAAAGGTATATCTTTGAAAAATACCTTAGTTGAACAAATTAAAAATGTTCTTAATACTAACATAAACTGTTTTGTAGGTTTAATTGTGAATGATGCTTTCCAAGTAGCAGCGATAGTTGAAAAGCTACCACCTTTGTGGAAAGACTTCAAAAACTACTTAAAGCACAAACGCAAGGAGATGATTGTTGAAGATCTTATTGTACGACTTCGTATTGAAGAGGACAATAAAGCCGCCGAAATAAGTTCAAAGGGAAATGCTACAATTAATGGAGCACATATTGTAGAAGATGATCGAAACAATTCTAAGAAGAGAAAGAAAGCTGAACAAGGAAGAAATCAACCCAAGAAAAAACTCAAGGGAAAATGCTTCAACTGTGGCAAGATTGGCCACAAGTCCACGGATTGTCGAGCCCCGAAGAAAGACAAGGAAAAGGACCAAGCAACTATGATTGAGTCCAACAAAGAATATGATGATCAGTGTGCTATGTTCACGGAATACAACTTGGTGGAGAATCCACGCGAATGGTGGATGGATTCTAGTGCCACACGCCATTTTTGCGCAAACAAAGAGTTGTTCTCATCATTTGCTCTGGCTCAAGCAGAAGAAATGCTCTACATGGCCAACTCCGCTACTGCTAAGGTGGAGGGAACATGAAAAATTTGCTTAAAGATGACTTCCGACAAGGTCTTGACACTGAACAATGTGTTTTATGTTTCAGAGTTATGTAGGAATTTAATTTCTATTTCACTCCTAGATAAGAACGAATTCAAATGTGTAACCGTTTCTGGGAAAATTTTAATTAGCAAAGGAGAAATGTATGTAGGAAAAGGCTATCTAACCAAAGGCCTTTATAAGATGAATGTAATGGCTGTTGAAATAAATAAAAGTTCAAATTCGTCTTATTTTCTTGGGTCTTATGATTTATGGCATGAACGTTTAGGCCATGTTAATTACAAAACGTTACGAAAACTGATTAACTTAGAAGTTTTGGCAAACTTTGGGTGCAATAAATCTAAGTGTCAAACATGTGTGGAATAGAAGTATGCGAAGCATCCTTATAAGTCCGTTGAAAGGAACTCCAATCCCTTAGACTTAATACACACTGACATTTATGATATGAAGTCAACACCGTCACGTGGTGGGAAAAAGTATTTCATAACTTTTATTGACGATTGCACTAGATATTGTTATGTCTACTTGCTAAGTAGTAAGGATGAAGCAATAGATGCGTTTAGGCAATATAAAACTGAAGTTGAAAATCAGTTAGACAAAAAGATCAAAATGATAAGAAGTGATAGGGGCGGAGAATATGAATCTCCCTTTGCGCAAATATGTGTAGAGAATGAATAATCCATCAAACTACGGCCCCATATTCACCTCAATCTAATGCAATTGCGGAAAGGAAAAACCGAACTTTGAAGCTAATGATGAATGCCTTACTTATAAGTTCTGGTTTACCGTAAAACTTATGGGGGGAGGAACTTCGTCGATAGTCCTTATATGTCTGCCTTACCACTCTGAAGAATTCATGATTTATATATATTTTAGGACAGTGGTGAGAGGAAGTACAGAATAAGGATTGATTTTGCATAACGGAATGGTGCGATAAACACATCTAACAAAAGTTGTTAGCGGCAATAAAAATGCACTTTGACGAAGAGTGTTAAGTTATTGTAGATTAACTATCTCGGGATTAGTTACGTCACACTCAAGGAGGAATAAAAATAGTGCTACAATCTCGAAATAACTAATCTGGGGATGATTTATCCCATGTTTTTATCTCAACCAAACATGAAGTAAACTTATCCTAAAATTAATCGCGAAATATCTTATCCCTATTATTATTGGCATTGTTGTTATGATAGAGGGACCAAGAGTGCAATTATACTTTAATTTGTTAAATATTCCCCTCATTCAGTTTTTTACTTATCACTATTTTTTTAGTTAGGTTTTTATTTTTATTTATTACTTTTGATATATCAAGAAAAGACAAAAGAATTATTTCTATTACCCTTAGCATTAGTTACTTATTTTCTAAACCATTTTCAAGACATTACTCTAAACATCGATTAATATGAGCAGTACGACAAAATAATTATAATTGTTTGGGTATAGAGAATTATTTTGTAATTACCTAAACCTCAAGGGGCCTAAATGAACATCTACAAGACAAAAAGAAAGAGAAAAAATAACATAAACATATACCTTACCTTACTATATTTACACAAAATTTTCATCCTTCCAAAGTAATTAGCTAAACCTCAAGGGGCCTAAATGAACATCTACAATTCATCGTTTTATCACTAGTCCTCATGTACACATATACCTCACGATTACCACTTAAACTTTTCATAAATCATCAACCTAGTCCATTTCGCACATCACATCAAGACTGCTAATTTCTCCACAAAACATGCATCATTAATCTTAAGCTACTATTCTTACCACCACGTTCTACATCTAAAGTTCAAGCCTATAGTCTAGTAACAATCATGTACCACCGATGAAGCATGCAACGTATTATACTAGTCAATCAAATTGCGAAATCAACTCAAAATACTTCATTTCATTTACCTACTACCTACAATCACAACCCCTCCATGACATCACTATTACAGCTCAAAATCTACTACAAACCTTCTCACATGAAGTACTAGTTTACAATCACTAAAAAAAAGAAGATCAAAAAGGTAAGGTCACATAATAAACAGGATCAACCTTAATCTTATATTATAACCCATTACAATATTATCAACATATTCTAATTTCTCACATCATATTTACTTACCCATTCATACATCAAAATGACCTTCAAAATTCAATAAACAATAATGAGTCTTTTCCTACAACTTATTGACTAATCTGTTCCTTCTCCATTTACAACCTATAACTAATTTCTATACCCACCACAACTATCTATTCTAAGATCCTTCCCTATTTGAATCGATAATAATCACAGCCAAAAACTTCCTTTATCGAATACCTTACAATCTACAAATATTACTACCACACTAGTCTATCACTATAAAATGACAAATCATCCCTCAACCAACGGTTATACAACTAAAATATTTATTTACATAAAAGTCACCCTCACTCTGACTTCTAACCTTGTGACTTCATATCACCAACTTCTTGGCCCAATCTCACTACCAATAGGTCATGACACTTTAATATATACTACTACTCGGGTGGAAATACAGTTCCAACATTCTGCTACACAGCATTTCCAGCAACAAGAATTTTGAAAGGGTCTGCATACACTTAATACCTCAGGCTAAAAAGCACGATTTCATCAGGATCAAAGTTTACACTAGAATCAATACACCTTGAAGCACTAACGGACTCCTCTCAAATCCTTGTACAATTTTGTAATCTTTTATGACTCAATTAGAAAGGACCATACTATTTAGATTCTAGACTTCTGCACTTGAATCGCCTCAACAATGAGACATTTTTAGAGTTAGTCTGATAATATGGCAAAGGGCCCCGAAGAGCAAAGAATGCATTTTTAGACTTGTCTCTCACACCATCAACTGTACTAAAAAGGGACTGTGAGACACTACTCGAACAGAACAGGAGGCATACCTGGAGCTAATTTAACTAACTGTCCATTGTTAAATTTACAGGCTTGGTATGGCCGCGAAAAGGACTCAGATACAGTGCAAAATACATGAAGTTTTGTAATCATACCTTAAGAAATTAGAACTTAACATTGTGGGTCTAATTAATTTTTTTTCTAGTCTTGATTGGTTGATTTGGAAAATCTTGAAGAATGTTGCCTGATGTTCTGCTTCTTTAGAGTTTCATATAGGTACTGTATTGAAAAAAGAATGTAAAAAGATAATGCAAATTATATTTTTTTCTTCACTTATTGTCATGTAAGCTTTTGGAGCAACATGACCTATTGGTCACGAGTTTGAGTCGTGGAATCAGTCATTGCTATTTATGTCGGGTAGGTTGGCTGTGTTACCATCCCTGGGGGCGATCCTTCTCCGTATCCTGCATGAATGCAAGATGCTTCGAGCACTGAGCTGCCATTTTTTATCGTATAGCGCGATGATATATAGCATTTTTTGTCATTGCCCGTTATGCTTGTTGCCATGATGTTATATGTCCTGTTAGTGTTTCCAATGTAAAACATTTATATTACTTGCCTATCTGTATTCGTACAGTTGATTCCTCTAACAATTTAAAACAAATTCATTCCGCTTCAAGATTTTCAAGAGGATCAATTTGGTTTTAGTTATTCAATTTAAAAACGAAGCAGTAAGATTCATAGTAACCAGCTAGCATTTCTGAAAACAGAATCTAAGATTCATAGCAGCCAGCTAACATTTCTGAAAAAGGAATCATCCATAAACCAAGTACTCAAACAAAAAAAAAATAATAATAAAGATCTTCACGTAAATCCAACAAATTAGCAAACTTTTGCAACAAACAAGTAATCTGGAAGGAGAGACTCCGAGAATATGCTTAGCATACAAGAAGTTGAATATTGATCTTCTGTAGCATCCCTACAACATCATTCATGTTAGTCCTTCTTGCCGGATTTTCAGCACAACAATCTAATACCACTTTCATTATTGATCCCACAACATCTAGCTCCATCTGTAAGCGACTAGCCGTTTGGGTTACCAAGTTGGAATCTACGACGTCCATTACTGCTCCAAGAAGTGAATAACTCGCCCATTGCTTCAAGCTAAGATCTCCCTCAAACTCATTAGGCTTTCTCCTAGTAAACGTTTCCAGCAACAAGACCCCATAACTGTAGACACCACACTTTGTAGACACTAGTCCATCCAGTCCATACTCTACAGTCTAACAATTCACTTAAAGATGTAATATACTTTCTAGGTGGGAAAAAAAGAAAGGAGTAACCAGCAAACTAAGAGACGTACCTGGCGCAATATAACCTAATGTTCTTAAGGTTTTAGTGTATAAATAACCCTCATCTTCACCAAGCAGTTTTGCAATGCCAAAGTCGCTTAGGTGCGCAACCATGTCTTCATCCAGCAAGACGTTACTAGGCTTCACGTCACAGTGAATCACAGGCAACGAGCACCCATGGTGAAGATATTCCAAAGCACATGCCAAATCTATCATTATGCTAAGTCTCTGCTTGGTGTCAAGGAAGTAGTAGTGCGAATACAAATACTTCTCAAGACTCCCATTAGGCATATACTCGAGCACTAAAGCCTTGAAATCAAGATTGGAACAACTAGTAATGACTTTTACTAGATTCCTATGGCGAAGGCTACACAAAACTTCACATTCCGTATCAAAACTCTTGAATGCCGCATCCAATTGCAGGTTGAACACTTTAACAGCAAAATGGCAGTTCCACTTCTGAGAATGCCTTAGTAAACCGAGCCAAAACTTCCAGAACCAATCAGATTACTCTCGCAAAGCGCATTAGTTGCTCAGAGAAGTTCACAGTATGAAATCCTTTCTCTTGATACGGTGGACAATAAGTTAGCTTGCTGAGGAACACTTTTACCTCTTCTATACCTTATCCATAGGAGCACAAAGGTCATAGGAACAAATACAACTGCAATTGCAAGCAAAAGAAAAAGAACTAGCAATTTTTTCCTATTTGATCTGTGCTTTGACGAAGTGGGACATGGCGGGACACTAAATATTGAAGAACCACACAATGCTTCATTGTAGATGAAAAACTGACTCGAGAGGTTCTTGAAAGGATCTCCCGAGGGTATTTCACCATACAATTTGTTGAAAGAAACATTGAAATACTTCAGGTTTTGAAGTTTCTCCAAAGACTTAGGAATGATTCCAGATATATTGTTATGAGAAAGGCCTAGGAATTCCAAACCTATCATGTTGCTCATTGAGTCAGGTATAGATCCTTGCAACTTGTTGTGTCTCAAAGAAAGCTGCACCAGATTTTGCAACCCTCCAATTTCTCTAGGAATTCCATTTGAGAATCGATTCATTGACAGATCTATTATTTCCAATTTCTGGAGGTAAAGAACCTACCATGTTGTTTGATGATAAGTCAAGAACCACTAGATCTTGAAGGTTACCTAAGCTTGGTGGTATATTGGAACTCAATTTATTTGAACCGAGATGTATCTCCCTAAGGGATGTAATATTCCCTAAACAATTAGGAAGATATCCTGAAAGTTGATTTTGATCCAAGTAATTATCACCCAGATGCTGCAATTTACATATATGATCACCAATAAATCCTGTAAGTTTGTTGTTATTCAAGTTGAACTGCTGGAGGCTTCTCAAGTTGCCAATTGATGTTGGAATCAATCCGACCAATTTATTTCTAGGAAGATCAAGGTCTAATAAGCTGCTTAATTCCCCACTTCATTTGGAATTCGCCCTTTGATTTTGCAATTGCCGGCGTAAAATTTTCTAAGAGAGACGGAAAGGTTCCCCGTGGAAGCTGGAAGCATGCCATTTAGAGGGTTGAAAGGAAGATAAAGATCTGTTAAATTTCTACAATTGGTTAAGGAAGTCAAGAAGCTTAATGATGAATCGCTGGTGAAATTGTTTTCCCCCAAGTTTAGGAATAGTAGACGAGTCAGATATCCAAGTGAGTTGGGAATCAAGCCAGTGAGTTTGTTGCCTAAAAGCTCTAGTTTAGTAAGTTTTGAACAATTGGATATGGAATGAGGAATAGTTCCAACAAGATTGGTTAAGTTGCCCAGAAAAAGTTTTTTAATGTTGGGTAAGATAGAACACATGTTTGGTGGGAGGCTTCCTGATAGATTGTTGAGTGAAAGCTCAACTATTCTCAACCCTGATATGTTTAAGATCTCCATACCAATTGGACCACTCAAGTTTCTCCAACTCAACGAGATTGCTTATCTCTTTGGGTATTTTACCTGTCAAAACATGAAGAAAATATGAGATGGACTATTTAGCTCAATGCTTATCTATTTGATTCATGCTTTAGTTTGACTTGATAAGATGACTCTTGAATTTTAATTGGTTATGGGATAAGGTATCGAAAAGAACTCAGAAAATTATGTAATAACTATATACTTCTGTTTTTCCTATCGTTAATGATCAAAGTCTTAAGAAGGATGTACATATTAC
Organism: Capsicum annuum; assembly: GCF_002878395.1. Classification (NCBI taxonomy): domain Eukaryota; kingdom Viridiplantae; phylum Streptophyta; class Magnoliopsida; order Solanales; family Solanaceae; genus Capsicum; species Capsicum annuum. The sequence goes on from NC_061118.1 coordinate 159,756,511, forward strand.
ATATTTTTTTCTTCATTAAAGTTCTTAATTTAATTCTCTATCAATTTCTGATTGTGCAGGTTTGTATTCATATATGGACTCAAATATATAAAATGATACTTTATTAGAAGTTAGCTAACTACCAACACGAGTTCAAATTTACTGGTTATTTCTTAAAACATATTAATTTTAAACATCAAAAGACGCTCCTTTTATGGTGTTTCTTGTCATACGCTTGAAGATTTATTTATAAATGTTAGATTTTATTACTCATTACATGCAGAAATTCATATAATTTTAATAGTTCTAATGGATCTATAAAAATTAACATGAGATACCATTAGAATATATATGTACCTATAAGCTTATTTCCACTAAGCTGTAGAATCTGCATCTTGGTTAAGTTGCCAATATCCCGTGGTATGAATCCTCTAAGATTGTTCTTCCACAATGACAAAATTTGCAGCGATGAGATATTGAATATGGAGATTGGGACTGAGCCGGCTATCTGGTTTCCCTCCATCCATAACTCCATCAAATTAGCAAGATTTCCAATTTCTTGTGGAATTATCCCTGCAGTTAATGTGTAATTAATTTTTTTTTTCTTTTGGAGTAAATAGATAAAATATTACTAGCATTTATAAGATAAAACATACCTGTGAAATGGTTTGTTCCGAGATACAATTGCTGCAAGTTACTCAATCTTCCAATTTCACTATGTATTGGTCCATCAAACCCATTACCTGATAAACTCAATAGTTGAAGTTGTGAACAATTTGAAATTTGACAAGCTTGCAGGCATATGACCGTGAAACTTGTTTTTGGATAGATAAAGCCCTTTGAGTATCCTGATAAGCTATTGCCAGTAAATACAATGAATTCGATCCTAGAAGTATTGAAAATTGTTAAGGGTATAGAACCCGTTAGCTGATTATATTGTATGGCCAACCAGTTCATGTTGTGAAGATTGCCGATCCCTTCTGGGATGTTTCCTTGAAGTGAATTATAAGATATATCTAAAGCCTCCAACCTTGAGGCATTCGAGAGCGACAGAGGAATAGAGCCTATGATACCCCTCAACTTTAATTCTCTAAGGTTTCCAATCACTTTTGGTATTTGGCTCTCTATGGAATTGAAATTCAGATTCAAAGTTTCAAGTGTAGACATATTAGAAAATGAAGAAGGAATGGAAACAGTGAAACTATTATTTCCAAGATTTAGAACTTGAAGTTGGTGTAAAAACCCAAACCAAGAGGGAACCTTTCCACTGAAGCTGTTGAAACTTACATCAAGAAACTTAACCCGACGCAAGCGTACCATTTCTTGAGGCAAATTTCCCTGGAAATTGTTGCTTCCCAAGTCAAGAGAAACAAGAAATGAGAGGTTTCCGAATTCACGGGGAATCCTGCCTGCAAGAGCCATGTTGGAAAGATTCAAGGACATCACTCGCTGGTTGTGGGAGCCACAAGTGACTCCAACCCAATGACAAACAGATGTAGCTGGAGACCAGTTTTCATCCAAGAAGTGAGAAGGGTCTGAAATGATTTGGGATTTCAAAGCGAGAAGAGCCAATTGATCAGTGGTAATGTTGGTTTGGGTCATAGTTAAACTAGCCATGAGCAACAAGTGTTAAGATAAAAAATGTGAAGGTTTTCTCCATTATTGCAAAAATTAGTAGGTATGCTTTCTCCATTTTGAGACTTTAAATAGAAATGAGGCCTCCCTTTTGGTCATATCAATACTAATACCACCAAATCAACCAAGTCTTTCACATCTCAATCAGAATTATAAATATTGTGGCGAAAAAGTCATCTATTCAGCCAAAGAATTGGCAAGTCTTGCTTGCTTTATTTTTTTTGTGCTTAATTCTTTTATTGGTCTCAACAACAATCACTTTCCTTTTAAATATCTTGTTATCCAAACAAGTTGTGAAGAAAAAAGGGGGCATCCTCAAGTTGCGTGTAGTTTGTTTTGTCAACTCCAAAAAGATAAGTTGCATTGAAATTGATAAAATTTCATAGAGTTCATAATTGCAAAAAGAAAAATCAAAGTAATGGTTGCAGAGCGTTGAGGCACTTCTTCGATAATCCTTATACGTCTGCCTTACCGCTCTGAAGAATTCATGATTTATATATATTTTAAGGCGGTGAGAGGAAGTGCAGAATGAGGATTGATTTCGCATAACGGAATGGTGCGATAAACACATCTAACGAAAGTTGTTAGCGGCAATAAAAATGCACTTTGACAAAGAGTGTTAAGTTATTCGGATATTAACTATCTCAGGATTAGTTACGTCACACTTAAGGAGGGATAAAAATAATGCTACAATCTCGAAATAACTAATCTAGAGATGATTTGTCCCAGGTTTTTATCTCAACAAAACATGAAGTAAACTTATCCTAAAATTAATCGTGAAATCTCTTATCCCTATTATCCCGGAATCTCTTATCCCTATTATTGACATTGTTGTTATAATAGAGGGACCAAGAGTGCAATTATACTTTAATTTGTTAAATATTTCCTTCATTCTTTTTTATTTATCACTATTTTTTTAATTAGATTTTTATTTTAATTTATTACTTTTGATATATCAAAAAAAAAAAGACAAAAGAATTATTTCTAGTACCCTTAGTATTAATTAATTATTTTCTAAACCACTTTCAAGACATTACTCTAAACATCAATTAATATAAGCAGTACGGCAAAATAATCATATCAATAATTGTTTGGATGTAGAAAACTATTTTGTAATTACCTAAACCTCAAGGGGCCTAAATGAACATCTACAAGACAAAAAGAAAGAGAAAAAATAATATAAACATATACCCTGCCTCACAATATTTACACCAAATTTTCATCCTTCCAAAGTAATTACATACAAAAATTTGAACTAATTATGTATCTTCATTAGATATATCAAAAGCTAATTATCTATTTCGAAAGGTTCAAAATTAAAAAAAATTCTCAGATGCTAATTATGTATTTTTATAAAGAAAAAAATATTTTTGTTGGGTGTATCAGGAGCTAATTATGTATCTCGATAGATCCAAAATCGAAAAAAATGTATTGAAAACTAATTATGTATCTTTACAAAGGAAAATATATATTTTCATTAGATGTATCAGGAGCTAATTATGTATCCCAACAGATCCAAAAGATGAAAAATGTATCGAGAGCTAATTATGCATCTTCGCAACAATAACAACAAACCCAACGTATTCCCACAAAGTGGGGTCTGGGGAGGGTAAGATGTACGCAGACCATACCGCTACCTCGGAAGAAGTAGAGAGGCTGTTTCCGATAGACCCCCGGCTAATAATGCATCTTCACAACTAAAAAATGTATTTTTGTTGAAAAAAATGTATCGAAAACTAATTATGTTTCTTTACAAAGAAAAAATGTATTTTCTTAAATGTATCGCAAGCTAATTATGTATCTTCACGAACTCAAAATTAAGATTTATAATAACTATGTAAAATATCAAAAAATTATGTAATTAAACTTCAAACTATTGGGAATTTACGGCGTTTGAAAAAAAAAAACAATGAGAAAAGGGAACTCTTTGTTAAATAGACTTTTTAAGTCTACTTTTTAATTAAATGGTCTATAAGTTTTTTAATTTAGGGAGATGATCCATTTTTGAGACAGATCTGTTATCTGTCCAATAGATATATAGACAGATTGATTATCAATTCGACCGATAGATATATAGACAGATCTATTATCAATTCGATAGATTTATTATTTTTCTGACAGATATATAGATAGATTGATTATCAATCCAACAGATCAACTATCAATCCAACCTATATATAGAGAGAGAGAGAGATTCATTATCAATTCGATAAATAAGAAAATAGAAGTAGGTCATTTTGTTGAAAACTTAAAAGTCTTAGGGTGTGTTTGGTATGATGGAAAATATTTTCTATGGAAAATGTTTTCTTGGAAAATAAGCTAATTTTCTACTTATTTTCTAATGTTTGGTTGGTGAGTGAAATATTTTTCGAAAAATATTTTATTGTGTTTGGTTGGTGAGTAGAGAATATTTTTTATAAAAATATTTTCTAGTGTTTGATTGGTGAGTGAAAAAATATTTTTTAGAAAATACTACTGATTATTAAATAGTATATCAGTGACTCTAACAACTCAACAATTTGTAAGAAATAATTTAAGCATAACAAATAATTTCAATATCGAATTCTAAAATACTACAATCACTAAATTTAAGCAACTATTAAATATAGGAGACACTTTTCAATATTTTGTCAGGACAATCTCAAGATACTACAATCAATAGAAATATAACGGAACGACAAGGTAATTCAACCTCGCAAAACAAGTTACATCGATGACAAGATAAAATATGCAATTAGCAAAAGTAACATAGGTAAGTCTTTCTCTGTGAATATGAAAATAACAATACATTCAACGAACATTGGAAATGGAAAAAATTCGGGTTTCACTTTTTTTATTTCAAACAATGAAAAATTGAAGCAAAGCACAGTGAAAAATATTTTCGAGTAATATAAATTTTTGAGAAATATAAATTTTTTGAGTCATGTGAATATGAGTATTGTTGGGGTGGGAAAAATGGATGGAGTGAGGTCATAAGTCTCATTTGTCATTTTTTGAAAAATGACTTCCCTTGACCCATGAGGGAAGTCATTTTTCATCAAATGGAGGAAAATAAGTTGTTGTGAAAAATATTTTCCAAACATTTCATTACAACCAAACAAGGAAAAATTGAAAAACATTTTTCAGAAAACATTTTCCATCATACCAAACACACCCTTAATAGCCAAATTCTCTATGAGAAAAGAAAGAAGAAAAAGACCAGTAGAGAAAAGAGCTGTATTCACATGGGATGCTGTTTTTCAAGCTAATGGTGTCCTCTCCCTTAATTCAACTGATAATTATGAGCTTTGAATCATAAAGTTAATTATAGAGTAGACTGAAGAAAAAAACTATTCTTCTTCTTCATTTTTCCTTCTTTCTTCCTTCCATTTTCTTGTTTTTATTTTTTTGTTTTTTTAATTTTTTTTCTTGCATTTGGACCTGGAAAATTATGGCTGATGATAAGGTAACTCTTTTACTTTGTGGGTATTTTTTTATGGGCAAAATTCAGAAATAGCATACTTAAGGCCCTAATTATAAATTTTATAGAAACAGTTTCATAATTACATTTTGTAGCAACTTGTATTATGTATTTTTAAAAACTGACCTCCCTTAAATAACTAAATTTGGTTGAGATAAATATGGTATCATTACCAATTAATTAAATTTATAGATTCCTTTTCCATTAAAACAACTTCAATAACGTTATTTCCGTTTTTGCTTAACAGCACTGAACAAATTTTAAATTTCAGTTTCATACATTAACGAGTTCATCTGGGAAAAAAATCAAAATCAAAGTCTGCTTTTCGTTTTTATGAGAAATTTCTTCTAATTCAACCGTGTTTTCTAATTCAACCATTGTTGTTGTTAAATCAAATTCGACAGTATCTTTTTTGAAATCAACAGCAGTTTCGAAACGAAGCATCAATTTGATTGAATTAAATTTAATTGTAGATTTTTCAGTTCAATTTATTTGAATTCAACTATCAGTTGAAAATTCAACCATTACTGTTATTTAAGGTACGTAATCATTAATATTTTCCGGTTCGTTTTTTGTTTAAGCCATTACTGATGCTCCTATCTAGCTTTTTGTTGTCACCGTTAAATTTTGTGTGAAAAATTTCTAAACGAATTTCGAGTTATAAGCAATGCAGGAGTAAATTCAACATATATAACAAAACCTTCAGAATTTATCTATTTGTTGCCAAATTTCAGTTTATAAGTTATTTCAGGTATTAAAATTTCACTGTTCGACTATTTATTTGATGATCGTTTGTTGTTATTTTGATCGGTTTAACAATTGAATAAATTGTGAAGCTTTGTAGAATTTCGATTATGAAAATAATTTAAACAAATTTTGATTTGAATTTTATTCAATTATTTTCTAAAATCCTAGATCAATGAATAATCGTATTCAACTGTTGAATGTGATAAAATTCTATTGACACATATCAAAATACAAATTAGGTATGCTCCCAGATGTATT
>NC_061118.1:159765589-159773227 GCF_002878395.1 Capsicum annuum
GTAAGCTTTGAACAGTTGGAGATGGAATGAGGAATAGTCCCAACAAGGTTGGTTAAGCCACCCAGATAAAGCTCTTCAATGTTGGGTAAGATAGAACCTATGTTTGGTGGGAGGCTTCCTGATTACTCTCAGCCCGGATAGGTTGAAGATCTCCATTGGAAGTGAACCACTAAAACTACTAACCAAAAGATCAAGTTCCTCCAACTCAGCAAGATTGCTTATCTCTTTGGGTATTTCACCTGTCAAAACATGAAGAAAAAATGAATACGAGTGAGATGAACTATTTAGCTCAATGCTTATCTCTGTGATTCATGCTTTAGTTTGACTTGATAAGAAGACTCTTGAATTTTAATTGGTTATGGGAGAAGGTGTCGACAAGAACTCAGAAAATTATGTAATAAACTATATCTTCTCTTTTTCCTATTGTTATTGATAGAAGTCTTAAGAAGGATGTACATATTATATATTTTTTTCTCCATTAAAGTTCTTAATTTAATTTACTATGAATTTCTGATTGTGCAGGTTTGTATTTTTATATTGACTCAAATATATAAACTGATACTTCATTAAGAGTTAGCTTACTACCAATGTTATTTCTTAAAACAGATTAATTTTAAACATTAAAAGACATATGCTTGTCATATGCTTGAAGATTTATTTATAATTGTTACATTTTATTATTCATTACATGCATAAATTCATGGAATTTTAATAGTTCTAATGGATCTATAAAAATTAACTTGAGACACCATTTGAATATGTATGTACCTATAAGCATATTTCTACTAATCTGTAGATGTTGCATCTTGGTTAAGTTGCCAATCTCCCGTGGTAAGAATCCACTAAGATTGTTCTGCGCCAGTGACAAAATTTGCAGCGAGGAGATATTGAATACGGAGATCGGGACAGAGCCAGTAATCTGATTATCCTCCATGGCTAACTCTACCAAATTAACATGATTTCCAATTTCTTGTGGAATTATCTTGAAATGAATGTGTAATAAATTGAAATTCTGAAGTAATAAGAAACTATAGTGCTAGTATTCAAAAGATGAAACGTACCAGTGAAATGGTTAGTTCCGAGATCTAATAGCTGCAAGTTACTCAATCTTCCTAGTTCACTATGTATTGGTCCATCAAACTCATTATCCGATAAAGACAAAATTTGAAGTTGTGAACAATTCGACAAACTTGTAGGCATATGACCGCAAAGCTTGTTTGTCCATAAATAAAGCCCTTTGAGTATTGGGAGACCATTTCATAAACCATTGGGAAGACTTCCTGATAAGCTATTGCCAGTAAATGCAATGACTTCGATCCTAGAAATATTGAAAATTGTGAATGGTATAGAACCCACTAGCTGATTATTCTCTATGCCCAACGAGTTCATGTTGTGAAAATTGCCGATCCCTTCTGGAATGTTTCCTTGAAGTGAATTATAAGATAATTCTAACGTCTCCAACCTTGAGGCATTCGAGAGAGACACAGGGATATGAACTTCTAAGGAATTGAATGCCAAATTCAAAGTCTCAATAGTGGACATATTAGAAAATGAAGGGATGGAACCAGTGAAACTATTATTCCTAAGATTTTGAAGTTGGTGTAAAAACCCAAACCAAGAAGGAATCTCTCCTCTGAAGCTGTTGAAACTTAAATCAAGAAACCTAAGACGACGCAAGCGTGTCATTTCTTGAGGCAAATTTCCATGGAAATTGTTGCTTCCCAAGTCAAGAGAAGCAAGAAATGAGAGGTTTCCAAAGTCTTGTGGAATTCTGCCTGTAAGAGCCATATTAGAAAGATTCAAGGACTTCACTCGCTGGTGACGAGAACCACAAGTGACTCCAATCCAATTGCAAACAGACATAGATGGAGACCAACTTTCATCCAAGAAGTGAAAGGGGTCGGAAATAATTTGAGATTTTAAAGAAAGAAGAGCTAATTGATCATTATCTGTGTTGGTTTGGGTCATAGCTGAACTAACCACAACATACTGAAGCATCAAGAGAAAAGAGGTGAATATTTTCTCCATAATTGCATAAATTAGTAGGAAAATGGTATTCGAGACTTTATGTAGTGATAATTTTTAAGAATATCTTTTTTTGAATACTTTTCTTTCAAATCCTTTTTTGAATATTGTTCACTAACTTAATTTATTTTCCAGCTTATGTAGGGCCCAAGGACTTGACCATTTGAAACAAACCAAATCAACTAAGTCTTGCAAACCGTGATTTTGTGTTAACATGTTTTACACAAATTCATCGGAAATCAAGTAAAGCTGTCAATAAAAACGTAACACTGAACCTTGAGAAGCAGGGAGTCAGAATTTGAATTTTATGGGTTAGAAGTCATAAATAGCAACATGTGTCAGGTGTTGATAACCTGGTTCTGAATTCAAATTTATACATATTTAGTGATTTTTTTTAATAAAAATACTGAATTTGGACTAAAGATACTGAGTTTAATCGAATCCGTAGACAACCTCCTACCTCCGTTCCGGCACATACTAAAGTGTGGACACAAATGTGTGTTTTTACTTGCTTGTGTGGGCACATCAAGAATTCAACTTTTCTTGACATTCTTGTTGTGTGTGCCTCACATTGTTGAAAATGAGAATGCAAATAGTGTACATGAGTTTAAACCACAAAAAAGAGGGCTCTATTTTGCTCATATATATTTTGGATGATATTATCTCACACAATGATGTGTGCATCTCACATGATTTGCCACTTTGGGCGCATGTGTTTAACTGTTTAACATTATGATAGTTTAAGTGCCTATTTGTACACATCTAAAGTAAAATTTTCTTCCGAATCTTTTTTCTAAGGAAAAAGGCCAAACAACTTTTCTTCATTTATTCCATCGTATAAATATTAATTCAACTAAAATATCGTTTCAATAAAACAAAAAAATGGTTGTTGTCAATCTGACATCAAGTGTAGAAGCCATTCATTTTAGATGAAAAAAGATAAATTTTCCAAGTTAGGTGGAGGCATTAAAGATGTCTGCCAATGCAATAATTAGATAAAGATGTCTTACACTTTGTTTAGATGGTTGTTACTTATTATTTCTTAATGTATTGTATATTTAATGTAAAACCAAGATTTTCGCTAAGAAATTGATAGTTGGTTTAAAATGGAGGATTCTTTTGTTATGTCGCAATTATATTTTTCTCTGTGAGTTTCCAAATGGCATAAAAGTGTGACACCTTGTGTAGTCGACTTAAGTTAACAAAGGTTTTAAAAGAAATGTTTGTTATTTGCCCTTCGCAATTAAATAGGTGCTTGGTACTACTACTTCGAGGCAACATTAAAAAATATATAGTCATCATAGATTTAGTTGCTTATCATCAGTCTACACTCTACCCTTCGATTCTTCCCTCCATATATTAAAAGAGGTGAGCGGGAAGGATAGATCCCAATGATTATTTGACTTCTTTGTATTACTTCTGAACATGCTAAGGAGATCTCATTTAGGTAAAATGTCATGCTTAATATGATATAGTTGTTAGTTCAGCATTGTCGGCCTGTGATGCCTATTGAGTACATGTGCTTTCCACACCCATGCATTCCGCACATGAGTGGACCTTGATGTTTGATTGAATCAGAAGCTCTACTTCCTGTTGGCTATGCTGTTTTGTGAAGACATATTTATGTACGCTTTATCGCTGTTAAGACAAACTCGACATCACTGATTGAATGTCTGATCCACATCTGGCTGGTGTCGATAAGTATCAGATATTCTGCTTATAATCCTTAAGAGTTATCACATTTCAACAACGGAAAAGGGATAAATATATGCTCGAACTATGATAAATGGTACGTATGTACCTTCCGTCATACTTTGGGTACACATATGCCCCTACCGTTAATGAAATGGTATGTATATGTCCCTCACACTAACAGTAGGGACATATGTGTACCCAAAGTATGACGGAGGGTATATTTGTCCCTTAACCGTTTAAACAATGCCACTTTTGCATTAACGCCAGAAAACAAAGGTTGTTCTTCAACCACACTACGTTGCAGCAGCGATGCCAACTGAACTCACATTACAGTATATTAAGAAGGGGACCGGAGTAGAAGAAACAATAAATGTTAACTTTCCTTAATCCTTCATACCTGGAAAAATCTTGCCCAGCACTGTAACTATTGTACAAATATTGAATGTGGTAATGTAAAAGTGTTCATATACTAATTGCAGTTAACTGGTCTTACCAAAGCAAATGAACGTTGGGGATTTGATGACATCAATAAATCCAGTACAACAACATCATTGGGGCGGATTATCATCTTGAGACCTCGTTCTATTAAGCCTGCATTCAAAAATCGTTCTATTAACTCAATATCATAAAACGTTTAAAACGGGATTATAGTCATAATTTCAAAAACACCCATTTTCAAAACATGAATTTTTAAGCCCATGAGATTTTTGAGATAACCCCACGTACCTCTATATGCGAAGATGATAGGTGCTTCTTGAAGCCAACGTTCTGGGGATTCCAAATATGCAATTAATTTCAAAAATCCATGGTTGAATCTTGAGTTGCTTGAGTTTTTATTTTGAAACCCTAAGGAGAGTTCTTGAGCAATTTTGATGAATGAAGGTGTATTTTGGGGTATTTGGGGACTGAATTTCGTGTTTATGGCTAAATAAGGGTGGGAAAAAGACCATTTTGCCCCAAAAACGGAGTGTTTAAGTCACTTGAGTAATAATATATGCGGCGCACATCTTATCGCATAATATAGGTTGTGCGGCGCACTCTTTATCGCACACATTAGGTTGTGCGTCGCACACCTTATGGCATAAGTTAGGGTGTGCGTCACACACCTTATGCTGCACGACACACTCCACTTTGCAAAGCCATAACTTCTTCCTCGGGTGTCGGATTTTTGCGAAATTGGTATCGTTGGAAAGATAATTCGAATACCTTTCATTTTATATATAGTAGGCACTCTAATTCAATATATACAAAGAGTAATAGTCGATTGAAGTTGACCTAAGTTTCAATGCTCACTAAAATTCGAACGATAGGAAAACTTTCAACTTGTCCTTGAGCTTGGGGACCTCTATGATCTCAATTCATGCTCAAATAGGTTTACACACTACATAATTTATTAACACACTAAACTTGCATTGGATTTATGGCTTTTGGAACCTTTACGTGAAGGAAATGACGATTTTCGTTCTCGTCCGAAATGCGGGGTGTTACATTATCTCCCCCTTGGGATCATTCGTCCCCGAATGATGGGTAGGAACTTGTTGAATCTTAAAGGTATGGAATAACGCAGACATGATGTGCCTTCTAAGAAAGGACATAACTGATCTGAAATATTTAAACTTCTATAATGAAACTGAATTCTGAGCTGACTTGACTTTTCTTGCTTCAAGAAGCTGATTCGTGCTGAAAATTTAGGATTCCCTTGAAATATTCATGATCCAATCATACATATTGAAATTACGAAGTGATAACTTATGCAAGTACGAATCGTAAGACATCAAGACTTAGATCGTACAAGGGTATTACACTATCTGAGCTGAAATACTTGAAAAATTTTGAGATTATACGTTGAACTCTTATGCACCGAGCCATGAATGGATAGCTGAATCTGAAACATGATGCTTGGAATGAACTGAACTCACAATTTATATGGATGGAATAGATTATCTCTTGGGAATGGCCATACGCATGTGACTTCGGATAGTAGGACTGGGTTAAAAGGTGGAAAAATCATAGTAACTTGTTTGCCCGACTGTTAAACTGAATTACAGACTGAATTACACTAGACACTTATACTTAACTGGAGTATCTCTTCAACGCTCTCTCTAAAGAAGTTCTAGTAGTAATAGGAAGCCACGAATCTTGGGTATGGATTACATAAGACATCCAACTGAGGGAAATCACAACATTTACACTACTCTGCAGTCTGGAATATAGACATATAACTCATAAATTAGGATAGAATTTCCAGGCCTTAGTCAATGCGACTTCTTACTTTAAAGATTAGCACATTCCTCGAATACTCCCTTAACTGTACTATTACCCATACATACAACATTCATTCGATCCAACTTATTTGTTCTCGTATTTACATTTATAAATCTTTCTACTAATGTCTATAGTAACTTAAATCCTCTTCACCGTGATCAGGCCTAACTCCAACTCGCAAAATACTACATGCCACTCCACGATACAAGTCTAAACCATAAAATTCCACCTTCTATATCTCTTAAAAGATCACACCCTAAGCCTATCATGCCTTACCACTTCAATGGCTAACTCTGAACTATTACTACGAAGTCGCTAGCGTATATAGAGTTCCTTAACAAAAATTCCAACATGTCATTCAATCCTATCTCTATAACCACATATGAACTTCAAAGTAAACACTCATAAAGACACACTTCACATATTCTACTAACCATCTATCGATATAGCTCCCATACTCTACCCCAAGAACATACACACACACTTTTAAGCTAACCATCACATGCATCAAAGACTTGGCCCCAACTTTACTTTGCACTTATGGCCTTATCTAAAATAAGCATACTATGATCTTCCACCAACTAGAAACATTTACTCATCACCGCTACCATCACATAAAGAGGATTCACTAAAGATTAGAACATAAGATCTTGAAGCATGGAAGGATGTTATATGAAACTTGACACTTAACTGAGGCCTGGGGAATAGCAAATCAACATCCGGGATTTATCAAAAAAAAAAATCTGAATTGGGGCATACATGGCTATGAACTATATTCCACCTATCGTAAAGAGTATAGCATGAATTTATGGGAGCTGAGCACACTATAAAGCGTGAATACATGAGTCATGAGCTGCATGATCTCAATTTAGAGTTCATAACATATGAAATGTGATTCTGACGGCTGAATGAACTGAAGTTCCTCATTTAGGAATCTGGAAGAGCACATGATTTTCTATCATATACATGAACATGAACTATGATCATGGAACTGAAACGTGAGGTATGAGTAGTTATTAGGATAACTGAAAAATACTGAGACCGGAATGGGTTGAGCCTCACTCTTCCCTTCTGGTGTTCTATGTCATACTGACATCACTACTAGAATCTCAAAGCCTGACTTGGTTATTTTCTCTATCATCTCCCCCTTAGCTTTAAGCCATCATATTAAGTTTGGGAGATCCCTTACTAGACTCTAAACTAAAGTACACTCACTACACTCTGGGGTCTAGAAAACTACTATACATGCAAATCATGGCACTTAACCCGAATGACTACACCTGAAAGTGGAAAACCCACTATTGATACTACCTTCTGAGATACACTTTATCATTCTATAGATCTAGTAGTCATCATATAATACTTGCACACTTACTAACTTTGGGTCTTCATGGGTATCCCCATAGTCGGAGTGCACACCCTCTAGTACTTTAACTCTTATTTCTATTAGTTCAACCTTCAAAAACTCAAAATTAGAATCTAGCACTCAACATGGATATCACCAAGCCTTCAATGAATCATACTACTTCCGACATAGCCTACCAATATCGCGACTCCAAACTTACATCTCTCTACTATGAGAATCAAGATCATATAAAAAGGCTCAACACTATCAATCAAAACTCCTTAACTTGGCTATTTAGAACACCATAT
>NC_061118.1:159773327-159774317 GCF_002878395.1 Capsicum annuum
TTAACTTGGCTATTTAGAACACCATATACCATCTAACTAGTCTTTCTCCACCTAGCAACTCAACGGTACCACTCGTCACACAAAACGTGTAATAGTCTTAGAAAATACCGCAACCTCAGATCACCTTGGGCATACTTCTACATTATATATGCAACATCATACTTCACTACGAATCAAATAAACTTAAGCTCCTGCATATACCGTTCAAGCCTATTAGATTACTTCTATAAAACTAGTATCATTAACCAAGAAATCATCATATCCACCTTCATGGATATCAATTGTTCAAAACTTAATGTCTAGTGCTAAACATGATTTTACAACCCAACCTTACGCATGATTCTCACTTGGATACCATGAAATAGACATCAAGAAACACTAGTACACTAGAACTTCCAAACAACAAATAGTTGATCTTGACCTTACGGTCTTCCTTATCATAACTCATTAGCACGTACTATTTTAAGACATCAAGCCTACTAATTTTTTCCCACAAAACATACATCATTAATCTCATGCTACTATTTTTACCACCACATTCTACATTAAATTCAAGCATATAGTCCTGTACCAATCATCTATATCTACTGAAAAATGCAACATAATATGCTAGTCCATAAAATTTGGGATTTACTATACAAACGCCTCAAAAATCACTACATACCTTCTCACAAGTAGTTCTAGTTTACAATTACCAACGAAAAGAAGGTCAAGGGGTAAAGTTACATAATAGACATGATCAACCTTAATCTTATATTATAACCACATACAATCTTTTCTACTTACACGGATTTCTCACCTCATACTTACTTACCCAAACATACATTTAGACTACCTTCAAATTCCACAAATAATCATGAGTCTATACTTACAACTTACTGGCTAATATAGACATTTTCACACTTCAAGCAACCGACAAATCACCCTAACTAACAACTCCTTCTCTACCTTCTACTAAACTAACACACAAGGACGAATCACCTCTTTACC
>NC_061118.1:159774417-159774779 GCF_002878395.1 Capsicum annuum
TCGAAATAGGCCTCACACGGCTTCACTAGACTTTGATTTTGTATTTTGAACAAGAAAATGAGATGAATGACAAGTCAACTATGCTAATGAATCAAAAGAGCCCCACTCGGCTTCACTAGACTTTATTTTTTTTTCAACAACACCTTGATGACAAGATTACATGAGATAGAAATTTAATAAGCAATATCCAATGAACTAAGAATACACATCTTACTCTGTATAAATAAAATCGGAGTCAAACACTTCCTCCACGGACTACTATACCATCCACACATGCTACTAGTTACCACATTAGTCTATCATCATAAGGGGGTAAATCATTCTCGAACATCGGTTATTCAACTAAAATATTCATTTACACA
>NC_061118.1:159774879-159791411 GCF_002878395.1 Capsicum annuum
ACACAAAAGTCACCCTCGCTCTGACTTCTAACTTTGTGACTTCACATCACCAACTTCTTGGTCTAATTTCACTACCAATAGGTCATGACAACAACACTTTAATACATACTGCTATTCGGGTGGAAATACAGTTCCAACATTCTACTACACATCATCCCCCCTTAAGCAAGACATTTGTAACATAAATTTGAAGGGGACTAAATGCAATTAATACCTCAAGCTGAAAAGCATGATTTCATCAGGATCAATATTTACATTGGAATCAATACACATTAAAGCACTAACGGACTTTTCTCAAGTCCTTGCACAAATTTTAAATCTTATATGGTTAAATCAGAAAGGACCATACCATTTAGATTCTAAACTTCTGCACTTGAATCAGCTCAATAATGAGACATATCTGAGGACATTAGAGTAAGGAAAGAATTTGGGATGACTTTCTTTTACTTTCGTATGGGCGACACCATAGCACGAATTAGAGTATGAAAGAGGAATATTCTGACTCTATTGCATGAACTAGAACATGAAGAAAGAGAGACATTACTAAACACCTAGTAGCCTCCTGCTTATAAGTGTGGCGCGCTACACACCCATAAACAAGACACTACCCGACGGGATTTCGCAGACACCCTGGGACTATGAACCGTGCTTTGATACCAAGTTTGTCACGACCCGAATCAGGGCCCTGGCCGTGATGAGCATTCCGAACCATGAAGGCCCAAAACACCCCTATCTATCTAGTAATCATGCACATAATTCATATGATAATAAGATATGCAGAACATACACAATATTACGGACAACATGGTCATAAATGAAATGAAATCAACAAAAGGGAAATAATGTCCCACAACATCTATCGACATGTGAACAACCGTCTGCGAAATCTCTAATACATGACTGAAACAAATTACTGTCTGAAAACTAGGACAAGGCCCCCAGTAGACCTAAAACTACTAAATGATAAATGAACTGACAGACATCAGGCCTTCCGAAATATAGAAGGCTCACCACTTGATTCTGCAAATCTGTCGGAAGAGATCTACTGGTTTTCTGGACCCCTAAACTGTGCCTCCAAACCAGGGAGGGAAGGAGGTCAATACAAAAGTACTGGTATGCAGAGAAATCAAAAATAAAATATAATATTTTTTCCAAATATAGGTGAGAGCCATTATAAAGCAGTTTCATATCAAATCATTTGAAAACACATGGGCATAATGTAATAGTTTTCAATAACAATATAATGCAGCTAAGCTAGGTGGAATACCCTATATATAACATTTACACCAACTATCAAATCTCAGTTGCCTCGAGATTAGAGTATAAGTGAGGGAAAGACACACAAGATCACACAGCAGGGTGTCTCGATCCAATAAAGTATAGCAGTGCCCAAGATCACTTAGACTGGGCTCCTAACCATAGTCCCAATTTGGGAATGACATAAAGTCAAGTACACAAGATCACTTAGCCTGGTACCAAATCCCCATGTCGGCAAATACGGTTTCCAGCGATGAGCCCTTACACTCAAATGCCTTCTTCGGGCATCCACCTATCTCATGTAAAATCAATGCATCAAATTCTATTTAATTCAATCACATATCTTATTCTGTAGGGTATTGTCATACCCGACTTGTAAGCCATCAATATCACATCATTCTTTCATGCAACCATTATATTCATCATATTTCAACATAACAACCCTCTCATTGCAAGTCAAAACCATGACCATTTTCAAAATATTTCATGTCACGCTTGTCAAGATGATTTCAAACATTTCACATCATATGAGAATTTAAAATGAGATCATATAAAGAGAGGGATTTCATATAATTCATGCTCTCAAGTTAACATCTTTTCGGAATACATGCATATACATATATCATATATCAAACCACTTCGGGAGTAGGCTTAAAGACCAAATCAATAGCATAAAACGTTTAAAACGGGATTATATTCATAATTTCAAAAACACCCATTTTTAAAACATGAATTTTTAAGCCCATGAGTTTTTTCAGATAACCTCACGTACCTCTATATGCGAAGATGATAGGTGCTTCTTGAAGCCTACATTCTGGGGATTTCAAATATGCAATTAATTTCACAAACCCACGGTTGAATCTTGAGTTGCTTGGGCTTTTATTTTGAAACCCTAAGGAGAGTTCTTGAGCAATTTTGATGAATGAAGGTGGATTTTGGGGTATTTGGGGACTGAATTTTGTGTTTATGGCTAAATAAAGGTGGGAAAAGAACCATTTTGCCCCAAAAATGGAGTGTTTAAGTCACTTGAGTAATAATATATGCGGCGCACACCTTATCGCATAATATAGTGTGCGACGCACTCTTTATCACACACATTAGGTTGTGCGTCGCACACCTTATGGCATAAGTTAGGGTGTGCGTCGCACACCTTATGCTCCACGACACACTCCACTTTGTAAAGCCATAACTTCTTCCTTGGGTGTCGGATTTTTGCGAAATTGATATCGTTGGAAAGATAATTCGAATGCCTTTCATTTGATATATAGTAGGAACTATAATTCAATATATACAAAGAGTAATGGTCGATTGAAGTTGACCTAAGTTTCAACGCTCACTAAAATTCGAACGATAGGAAAACTTTCAACTTGTCCTTGAGCTTGGGGACCTCTATGATCTCAATTCATGCTCAAATAGGTTTACACACTACATAATTTATTAACACACTAAACTTGCATTGGATTTATGGCTTTTGGAACCTTTACGTGAAGGAAATGACGATTTTCGTTCTCGTCCGAAATGCGGGGTGTTACATTATCTCCCCCTTGGGATCATTCGTCCCCGAATGATGGGTAGGAACTTGTTGAATCTTAAAGGTATGGAATAACGCAGACATGATGTGCCTTCTAAGAAAGGACATAACTGATCTGAAATATTTAAACTTCTATAATGAAACTGAATTCTGAGCTGACTTGACTTTTCTTGCTTCAAGAAGCTAATTCATGCTGAAAATTTAGGATTCCCTTGAAATATTCATGATCCAATCATACATATTGAAATTACGAAGTGATAACTTATGCAAGTACGAATCGTAAGACATCAAGACTTAGATCGTACAAGGGTATTACACTATCTGAGCTGAAATACTTGAAAAATTTTGAGATTATACGTTGAACTCTTATGCACCGAGCCATGAATGGATAGCTGAATCTGAAACATGATGCTTGGAATGAACTGAACTCACAATTTATATGGATGGAATAGATTATCTCTTGGGAATGGCCATACGCATGTGACTTCGGATAGTAGGACTGGGTTAAAAGGTGGAAAAATCATAGTAACTTGTTTGCCCGACTGTTAAACTGAATTACAGACTGAATTACACTAGACACTTATACTTAACTGGAGTATCTCTTCAACGCTCTCTCTAAAGAAGTTCTAGTAGTAATAGGAAGCCACGAATCTTGGGTATGGATTACATAAGACATCCAACTGAGGGAAATCACAACATTTACACTACTCTGCAGTCTGGAATATAGACATATAACTCATAAATTAGGATAGAATTTCCAGGCCTTAGTCAATGCGACTTCTTACTTTAAAGATTAGCACATTCCTCGAATACTCCCTTAACTGTACTATTACCCATACATACAACATTCATTCGATCCAACTTATTTGTTCTCGTATTTACATTTATAAATCTTTCTACTAATGTCTATAGTAACTTAAATCCTCTTCACCGTGATCAGGCCTAACTCCAACTCGCAAAATACTACATGCCACTCCACGATACAAGTCTAAACCATAAAATTCCACCTTCTATATCTCTTAAAAGATCACACCCTAAGCCTATCATGCCTTACCACTTCAATGGCTAACTCTGAACTATTACTACGAAGTCGCTAGCGTATATAGAGTTCCTTAACAAAAATTCCAACATGTCATTCAATCCTATCTCTATAACCACATATGAACTTCAAAGTAAACACTCATAAAGACACACTTCACATATTCTACTAACCATCTATCGATATAGCTCCCATACTCTACCCCAAGAACATACACACACACTTTTAAGCTAACCATCACATGCATCAAAGACTTGGCCCCAACTTTACTTTGCACTTATGGCCTTATCTAAAATAAGCATACTATGATCTTCCACCAACTAGAAACATTTACTCATCACCGCTACCATCACATAAAGAGGATTCACTAAAGATTAGAACATAAGATCTTGAAGCATGGAAGGATGTTATATGAAACTTGACACTTAACTGAGGCCTGGGGAATAGCAAATCAACATCCGGGATTTATCAAAAAAAAAAATCTGAATTGGGGCATACATGGCTATGAACTATATTCCACCTATCGTAAAGAGTATAGCATGAATTTATGGGAGCTGAGCACACTATAAAGCGTGAATACATGAGTCATGAGCTGCATGATCTCAATTTAGAGTTCATAACATATGAAATGTGATTCTGACGGCTGAATGAACTGAAGTTCCTCATTTAGGAATCTGGAAGAGCACATGATTTTCTATCATATACATGAACATGAACTATGATCATGGAACTGAAACGTGAGGTATGAGTAGTTATTAGGATAACTGAAAAATACTGAGACCGGAATGGGTTGAGCCTCACTCTTCCCTTCTGGTGTTCTATGTCATACTGACATCACTACTAGAATCTCAAAGCCTGACTTGGTTATTTTCTCTATCATCTCCCCCTTAGCTTTAAGCCATCATATTAAGTTTGGGAGATCCCTTACTAGACTCTAAACTAAAGTACACTCACTACACTCTGGGGTCTAGAAAACTACTATACATGCAAATCATGGCACTTAACCCGAATGACTACACCTGAAAGTGGAAAACCCACTATTGATACTACCTTCTGAGATACACTTTATCATTCTATAGATCTAGTAGTCATCATATAATACTTGCACACTTACTAACTTTGGGTCTTCATGGGTATCCCCATAGTCGGAGTGCACACCCTCTAGTACTTTAACTCTTATTTCTATTAGTTCAACCTTCAAAAACTCAAAATTAGAATCTAGCACTCAACATGGATATCACCAAGCCTTCAATGAATCATACTACTTCCGACATAGCCTACCAATATCGCGACTCCAAACTTACATCTCTCTACTATGAGAATCAAGATCATATAAAAAGGCTCAACACTATCAATCAAAACTCCTTAACTTGGCTATTTAGAACACCATATACCATCTAACTAGTCTTTCTCCACCTAGCAACTCAACGGTACCACTCGTCACACAAAACGTGTAATAGTCTTAGAAAATACCGCAACCTCAGATCACCTTGGGCATACTTCTACATTATATATGCAACATCATACTTCACTACGAATCAAATAAACTTAAGCTCCTGCATATACCGTTCAAGCCTATTAGATTACTTCTATAAAACTAGTATCATTAACCAAGAAATCATCATATCCACCTTCATGGATATCAATTGTTCAAAACTTAATGTCTAGTGCTAAACATGATTTTACAACCCAACCTTACGCATGATTCTCACTTGGATACCATGAAATAGACATCAAGAAACACTAGTACACTAGAACTTCCAAACAACAAATAGTTGATCTTGACCTTACGGTCTTCCTTATCATAACTCATTAGCACGTACTATTTTAAGACATCAAGCCTACTAATTTTTTCCCACAAAACATACATCATTAATCTCATGCTACTATTTTTACCACCACATTCTACATTAAATTCAAGCATATAGTCCTGTACCAATCATCTATATCTACTGAAAAATGCAACATAATATGCTAGTCCATAAAATTTGGGATTTACTATACAAACGCCTCAAAAATCACTACATACCTTCTCACAAGTAGTTCTAGTTTACAATTACCAACGAAAAGAAGGTCAAGGGGTAAAGTTACATAATAGACATGATCAACCTTAATCTTATATTATAACCACATACAATCTTTTCTACTTACACGGATTTCTCACCTCATACTTACTTACCCAAACATACATTTAGACTACCTTCAAATTCCACAAATAATCATGAGTCTATACTTACAACTTACTGGCTAATATAGACATTTTCACACTTCAAGCAACCGACAAATCACCCTAACTAACAACTCCTTCTCTACCTTCTACTAAACTAACACACAAGGACGAATCACCTCTTTACCAACTCAATCTCATGCAAACAAATTCAGCTATATATATATATATATATATATATATATATATATATATATATTAAACCAACACAAGAAAAATAAATTGGACAACAAGTTGCTAGTGAATCGAAATAGGCCTCACACGGCTTCACTAGACTTTGATTTTGTATTTTGAACAAGAAAATGAGATGAATGACAAGTCAACTATGCTAATGAATCAAAAGAGCCCCACTCGGCTTCACTAGACTTTATTTTTTTTTCAACAACACCTTGATGACAAGATTACATGAGATAGAAATTTAATAAGCAATATCCAATGAACTAAGAATACACATCTTACTCTGTATAAATAAAATCGGAGTCAAACACTTCCTCCACGGACTACTATACCATCCACACATGCTACTAGTTACCACATTAGTCTATCATCATAAGGGGGTAAATCATTCTCGAACATCGGTTATTCAACTAAAATATTCATTTACACAAAAGTCACCCTCGCTCTGACTTCTAACTTTGTGACTTCACATCACCAACTTCTTGGTCTAATTTCACTACCAATAGGTCATGACAACAACACTTTAATACATACTGCTATTCGGGTGGAAATACAGTTCCAACATTCTACTACACATCATCCCCCCTTAAGCAAGACATTTGTAACATAAATTTGAAGGGGACTAAATGCAATTAATACCTCAAGCTGAAAAGCATGATTTCATCAGGATCAATATTTACATTGGAATCAATACACATTAAAGCACTAACGGACTTTTCTCAAGTCCTTGCACAAATTTTAAATCTTATATGGTTAAATCAGAAAGGACCATACCATTTAGATTCTAAACTTCTGCACTTGAATCAGCTCAATAATGAGACATATCTGAGGACATTAGAGTAAGGAAAGAATTTGGGATGACTTTCTTTTACTTTCGTATGGGCGACACCATAGCACGAATTAGAGTATGAAAGAGGAATATTCTGACTCTATTGCATGAACTAGAACATGAAGAAAGAGAGACATTACTAAACACCTAGTAGCCTCCTGCTTATAAGTGTGGCGCGCTACACACCCATAAACAAGACACTACCCGACGGGATTTCGCAGACACCCTGGGACTATGAACCGTGCTTTGATACCAAGTTTGTCACGACCCGAATCAGGGCCCTGGCCGTGATGAGCATTCCGAACCATGAAGGCCCAAAACACCCCTATCTATCTAGTAATCATGCACATAATTCATATGATAATAAGATATGCAGAACATACACAATATTACGGACAACATGGTCATAAATGAAATGAAATCAACAAAAGGGAAATAATGTCCCACAACATCTATCGACATGTGAACAACCGTCTGCGAAATCTCTAATACATGACTGAAACAAATTACTGTCTGAAAACTAGGACAAGGCCCCCAGTAGACCTAAAACTACTAAATGATAAATGAACTGACAGACATCAGGCCTTCCGAAATATAGAAGGCTCACCACTTGATTCTGCAAATCTGTCGGAAGAGATCTACTGGTTTTCTGGACCCCTAAACTGTGCCTCCAAACCAGGGAGGGAAGGAGGTCAATACAAAAGTACTGGTATGCAGAGAAATCAAAAATAAAATATAATATTTTTTCCAAATATAGGTGAGAGCCATTATAAAGCAGTTTCATATCAAATCATTTGAAAACACATGGGCATAATGTAATAGTTTTCAATAACAATATAATGCAGCTAAGCTAGGTGGAATACCCTATATATAACATTTACACCAACTATCAAATCTCAGTTGCCTCGAGATTAGAGTATAAGTGAGGGAAAGACACACAAGATCACACAGCAGGGTGTCTCGATCCAATAAAGTATAGCAGTGCCCAAGATCACTTAGACTGGGCTCCTAACCATAGTCCCAATTTGGGAATGACATAAAGTCAAGTACACAAGATCACTTAGCCTGGTACCAAATCCCCATGTCGGCAAATACGGTTTCCAGCGATGAGCCCTTACACTCAAATGCCTTCTTCGGGCATCCACCTATCTCATGTAAAATCAATGCATCAAATTCTATTTAATTCAATCACATATCTTATTCTGTAGGGTATTGTCATACCCGACTTGTAAGCCATCAATATCACATCATTCTTTCATGCAACCATTATATTCATCATATTTCAACATAACAACCCTCTCATTGCAAGTCAAAACCATGACCATTTTCAAAATATTTCATGTCACGCTTGTCAAGATGATTTCAAACATTTCACATCATATGAGAATTTAAAATGAGATCATATAAAGAGAGGGATTTCATATAATTCATGCTCTCAAGTTAACATCTTTTCGGAATACATGCATATACATATATCATATATCAAACCACTTCGGGAGTAGGCTTAAAGACCAAATCAATAGCATAAAACGTTTAAAACGGGATTATATTCATAATTTCAAAAACACCCATTTTTAAAACATGAATTTTTAAGCCCATGAGTTTTTTCAGATAACCTCACGTACCTCTATATGCGAAGATGATAGGTGCTTCTTGAAGCCTACATTCTGGGGATTTCAAATATGCAATTAATTTCACAAACCCACGGTTGAATCTTGAGTTGCTTGGGCTTTTATTTTGAAACCCTAAGGAGAGTTCTTGAGCAATTTTGATGAATGAAGGTGGATTTTGGGGTATTTGGGGACTGAATTTTGTGTTTATGGCTAAATAAAGGTGGGAAAAGAACCATTTTGCCCCAAAAATGGAGTGTTTAAGTCACTTGAGTAATAATATATGCGGCGCACACCTTATCGCATAATATAGTGTGCGACGCACTCTTTATCACACACATTAGGTTGTGCGTCGCACACCTTATGGCATAAGTTAGGGTGTGCGTCGCACACCTTATGCTCCACGACACACTCCACTTTGTAAAGCCATAACTTCTTCCTTGGGTGTCGGATTTTTGCGAAATTGATATCGTTGGAAAGATAATTCGAATGCCTTTCATTTGATATATAGTAGGAACTATAATTCAATATATACAAAGAGTAATGGTCGATTGAAGTTGACCTAAGTTTCAACGCTCACTAAAATTCGAACGATAGGAAAACTTTCAACTTGTCCTTGAGCTTGGGGACCTCTATGATCTCAATTCATGCTCAAATAGATTTTCACACTACATAATTTATAAACACACTAAACTTGCATTGGATTTATGGCTTTTGGAACCTTTACGTGAAGGAAATGACGATTTTCGTTCTCGTCCGAAATGCGGGGTGTTACAATTCTACATCGCTGGCTCGCTCTCTTCCAAGAGTAAAGAGATCAATTGCCCTAATTCTTTTCTTTTCTACTCCTTTGAAGAAGTTGCTGCTTTTGAAAACTTAAGAAACTGTTTACCCCACCTTTTACTCCCTCATTAGAATGTGCAGCCACAAATATAAGAGGAGAAGGTTTTTGTCTTTTGGAGGGTTTTTGTCTTTTGGCTTGTTCGCTTTAATTATATTAATTAACAATAATAATAATGGCTAATTACCCACTCACCCTTCATTAAAATCTGGATTATTACAGTAGGTACAGCAAGCAGAGTACAGTCAAAAATGAACTTTAAAGTGACAAGACTAGATGAACTAATAGAATTCATACCTCGCTAGATTCCATAGACTGATGCTGAATAGAGACCATGTCAGATGAGTTGACTGGATACTTTTAAATGGGGAAAGGAGGAAGATAACGTTGACCAAGAATTCTTATGGCAACAAGAAAAACTCCACTTGGTTCCGGAAGACATCTTTTGTACTTAAAGCAATCATTTAGATAGAGAAAACTTGAATTCATATTCGTCACTCCCAAAATTATAGAGAATGCATGAATGTGAAGGAAGGCAAGATCAAACAAGATACCAACTAGCCATCAGGTCTTCATATGTCGAAGGCATAATACATAAACAGGACAACTTGACATCAAATTATAATCATGAAGATACACGTAGATTTTAGATATTAAAATAAAACTTATTGGTGCCCATCAAGTTCACTTTCTCCTCCCACGTCGATGCCTTCCCATTTTTCTGCTTCTTCGGCGCCATTTTCACTAGTGATAAGGATGAGAGAAAATGTAGGAGAGAAGAGCTGCTCAAATAGGAAAGTGGTAGGCAAAGCAAACAAAAGCACATGTGATGTGGATTAAAAACAGGCGCTTAATACTACTTACAGACTCGGATACAGTGCAAAATACATGATGTTTTGTAATCATAACTTAAGAAATTTGAACTTAACAATGAGGGGTCTAATAAATTTTTTTCTAGTCTTAATTGGTTGATTTGGAAAATCTTGAAGAATGTTGCCTGATTTTCTGCTTCATTAGAGTTTCATATAGGTACTGTATTGAAAAAAGAATGCAAAAAGATAATGAAAATTATCTTTTTTCTCCACTTATCGTCATGTAAGCTTTTGGGGCAGCATGACCTATAGGTCATGAGTTTGAGTCGTGGAATCAGTCATTGCTATTTGTGTCGGGTAGGTTGGCTGCAAGATCTTCATGCACTGAGCTGCCTTTTTTATCGTTTAGCTTTATGATATATAGCATCTTTTCTCATTTCCCGTTATGCTTGTTGTCATGATGTTATATGTCCTGATAGTGTTTCCAATGTAAGACATTTATATTACTTGCCTATCTGTATTCGTACAGTTGATTCCTCTAACAATTTAAATCAATATCATTATGCTTCAAGATTTTCAAGAGGATCAATTTGGTTTTAGTTATTCAATTTAAAGAGGAAACAGTAAGATTCATAGTAACCAGCTAGCATTTCTGTAATCTGAATCTAAGATTCATAGCAGCCAGCTAACATTTCTGAAAAAGGAATCATCCAGAAACCAAGCACTAAAACAAAAATAAAAAAATAACAATCTTCACATAAATCCAACAATTTAGCAAACTTTTGCAACAAACAAGTAATCTGGAAGGAGAGACTCCGAGAATATGCTTAGCATGCAAGAAGTTGAATATTGATCTTCTGTAGCAGCCCTACAACATCTTTTATGTTAGTCCTTCTTGCCGGATTTTCAGCACAACAATCTAATGCTACTTTCATGATTGATGCCACAACATCTAGCTCCTTCTGTAAGCCTTTCCCTGTTGCTGTTACCAAGTTGGCATCCACGACGTCCATTACTGCATCTGGAAGTGAATAACTCACCCATTGCATCAAGCTAAGATCTCCTTCAAACTCATTAGGCTTTCTCCTAGTAAACGTTTCCAGCAACATGACCCCATAACTATAGACGTCACACTCTGTTGACACTAGTCCTTCCAGTCCATACTCTACAGTCAAACAATACATTTAAAGATGCAATATACTTTCTAGGTGGGAAAAAAAGAAACGAATATTCAGAAAAACTAAGAGACGTACCTGGCGCTATATACCCCAATGTTGCTAAGGTTTTAGCGTACAAATCACCCTGATCTTTACCAAGCTGTTTTGAAATGCCAAAGTCGCTGAGGTGGGCAACCATATTCTCATCCAGCAAGACGTTACTAGGTTTAAGATCACAGTGGATCACAGGCGACGAGCATCCATGGTGAAGATATTCCAAAGCACATGCCACATCTATCATTATGCTTAATCTCCGCCTGGTATTTAGGAAGTAGTTGTGCGAATACAAATATTTCTCAAGACTCCCATTAGGCATATACTCGAGAACTAAAGCCTTGAAATCAAGATTGGAACAAGTAGTAATGACTTTTACTAGATTCCTATGGCGAAGGCTACGCAAAACTTCACATTCCGTATCAAAACTCTTGAATGCCTCATCTTGTTGCAGATTGAACACTTTAACTGCAACGAAAATTCCACTATTGAGAATGCCTTTGTAAACAGAGCAAAAACTTCCGGAACCAATCAGATTACTCTCACTAAGATCATCTGCTGCTTGGAGCAGTTCATAGTATGAAATTCTTTCTCGTTTCTGTGTAGACAATGAATCATCTTGTTGAGGAGATCTTTCACCTTTTCTATACCTTATCCATACAAAAACAAATATTATAGGAACAAATAAAATTGCAAGTCCTAGAAAATGATACAGAACTAGAAATTTTTTCCTGTTTTATTTGTGTTTTGATGAAGTTGGGCATGATGGGACACTAAATCTTGAAGAACCACACAATGCTTCATTGTCGGTGAAAAACTGACTCGAGAGGTTCTTGAAAGGACTCCCTGTGGGTATTTCACCATATAATTTGTTGACAGAAACATTGAATACTTCAGGTTTTGAAGTTTCTCCAAAGACATAGGAATGGTTCCTGATATGTTATTTTGAGAAAGGTCTAGGAATTCCAATGCTACCATGTTGCTAATTGAGTCAGGTATAGATCCTTGCAACTTGTTATTTCTCAAAGAAAGGTTCACCAAATTTTGCAATCCTCCAATTTCTCTAGGAATTCTATTTGAGAATCGATTCATTGACAGATCCATCAGCGTCGCAGCCTTTAGATTTCCAATCTCTGGAGGTAAAGAACCTACCATGTTGTTTGAAGATAAGTCAAGAACCACTAGAGCTTTAAGGTTCCCTAAGCTTGGTGGTATATTGGAACTCCATATATTGGAACCCAGATGTATCTCTCCAAGGGAAGTAATGTTTCCTAAACAATTAGGAAGAGAACCTGAAAATTGATTTTGAGTCATGTCTATGACATCCAAGTTCTGCAATTGGTTAAGGAAGTCAGGAAGCTTAATGATGAGTCACTGTTTAAATTGTTTTCCTCAACGTTTAGGAACTGTAGATGGGTCAAATATCCAAGTGAGTTGGGAATCAATCCCGTAAGTTTGTTTTCTGAAAGTTCTAGATGAGTAAGTTTTGAACAATTGGAGATTGAATGAGGAATAGTCCCATCAATATTGGCTAAGTTGTTCAGAAAAAGCTTTTCAATGTTGGGTAAGATAGAACACATGTTTGTTGGGAAGGTTCCTGATAGATTATTGCTTGTAAGAGCAATTACTTTCAGGCCTGATATGTTGAAGATCTCCATTGGAAGTGAACCACTAAAACTATTTATCTCAAGAAGAAGTTCCTCGAATTTAATGAGATTTCTTATCTCTTTGGGTATTTCACCTGGAAACACATAAAAAAGAATGAATGAATACTAGTGAGTTAAACAAGTTAGATCAGTAAGTTGGATTTTTTTCTTCTGTCATGTACCAGTAAACCTATTTTCGCTAAGATATAAAAATTGCATCTTTGTTAAGTTTCCAATGTCCAGTGGTAAGGATCCCTTGAGATTGTTTTTCCCTAGTGAAAGATAATGCAATGAGGAGATATATCGGGACAGAGCCGGAAATCTGATTATACCCCATGTCTAACTCCATCAAATTAACAAGATTTCCCAGTTCTAATGGAATTATCCCTGAAATTCATGCGCAATAAATTATTTGTACAAGGAATAATTAATGCAATACTACTAACAGTGATAAGATAGTTAATGCAACAGGAACATACATGTGAAATGGTTATATCCGAGATACAATTCCAGCAAGTTACTCAATTTTCCAATTTCACTATGTATTGGACCATCAAACTCATTGTATGATAAAGACAACATTTGAAGTTGTGAACAATTTGACAAGCTTGTAGGCATACGTCCGTGAAGCTTGTTATAAGACAGATAAAGCTCTTTGAGTATTGTGAGATCATTGCATAAACCATTAGGAAGATCTCCTGATAGGCTGTTCTTTGTAAATGCAAGGACTTTGATTTTCGAAATATTGAAAATTGTGAATGGAATAGAACCGGTAAGATGATTATCTTGTATGGACAAGAAGTTCAGGT
The DNA here is from genome assembly GCF_002878395.1 of Capsicum annuum. NCBI lineage: Eukaryota > Viridiplantae > Streptophyta > Magnoliopsida > Solanales > Solanaceae > Capsicum > Capsicum annuum. The sequence goes on from NC_061118.1 coordinate 159,788,869, forward strand.
TGTGAAGATTGCCAATTCCTTCTGAAATATTTCCTTGAAGTAAATTTCGAGATAAATCTAAAGTCTCTAACCTTGAGGCATTCGTGAGTGACGGAGGAATGGAGCCTATGAGATTGTTTCCATACAAGTTTAAATTTCTCAGGTATTCAACACTACCAATCTCTTTCGGGATTTGACCATCGAAGGAATTGATTGCCAAATCCAAGGTTTCAATCTTTGAAATATTAGAAAATGAAGAGAGGAGTGAACCCGTGAAACTATTATTCCTAAGACTTAGAAATTGAAGTTGGTGTAAAAAAACAAACCATGAGGGAACCTCCCCGCTGAAGCTGTTGAAACTTAAATCAAGAACCTTAAGCCGGTGCAAGCGTGCCATTTTGCGAGGCAAATTTCCATGGAAATTGTTGCTTCCCAAGTTAAGAAAAACAAGAAATGTGAGGTTTCCAAGTTCACAAGGAATCCTGTTAGAGCCATGTTGGAAAGATTCAAGAATTTCACTCTCTGATGGCGAGAGCCACAAGTGACTCCAAACCAATGGCAAACAGACGTAGCGGGAGACCAGCTTTCATTCAAGAAGTGAAAGGGGTCTGAATTGATTTGGGATTTAAGGGAGAGAAGAGCTAATTGATCAGTGGTAACGTTGGTATGGGTCATGGCTGAAATAGCCATAACAAAAGTGAAGCAACAAGAGTGTCAAGAGAAAAGAGGTGAAAGTTTTCTCCATAATGCATAAATTAGAAGGAACTCGTTATGTCCAATAACGTTGTTGTTTTGAGATTTTAAATAGTTATGCAGGGCATGAGATGGGTGAGTTAGGTAATAACCACAACTTTTTCAATTAGGTAATTACCACAACTTTTGCAAAATTCAATTGTGCGCATTTTAATTTTATTAAAATTCTCCATCATGACAAGAAAAACATTATTTCAATTGTTAGTGGCGGATGCATCACCGAGATATTGAGTTCATCTGAATCTAATATTGTTCATGTGGAGATAAGTTTATGCATAGAAATTTATTAAGATTGCACCAAGAAATTAAGTCAGAACCCATAGTTTTACAAATACAATACATTCAATTCTAAAACCTTTAAAAATTACAACAACTTACCCAGTGAAAGCCTTTAAGATTGAACTCATAAAACTTTAATTTGGAATCTTCCTATGTCATTAAATGTGTGTTTGAATGGGAAAATAAAGTTTAAGTGGTAGACCAAGTAAGAAATAAAGTTAGTGCTTGACATGGAGAGGAGTCTTCCAATAGGTGGATACTTCAAAATGGTTGGTTTGCACAAATGCATTATTTTGGGGAGATATTTAATTTTTGCCCTTTACAACGTAAATAATGAAGTGGCCAAAAGTGCCCTTGACAGCGAAAAGCTTAGAAAAATAGAAATCGCAAGGCAAAAGTATTTGTGGGACGTAAGTTCACTGACACAAGTTATGCTCCAAGGCATAAGTTCAGTGACATAAATTATGTCACAGTGACTAAGTTCATTGCCACAAGTTATGTGATAGGGCATAACTTTACTGATAAAAATCCTTTAAGCTGGTTCTCAAAGGCTGCATGATGAGATTGTTTTGGCGGTTGCATAAACTATCTAAGCACATATACGGCAAAAGCAATGTCAAGCCTGGCGAATGTTATGTAAATCAAAAGCCAATTTAACTAACTGCCCATTGTCAGGCTTGGTATATATGGCCGTGAAAAGGATTTGGTTTCTGACAACCTTCAATTCAGATGATTGAAGAATGTCTGCGCTCTCAAAAACACACAAATGAACAAACGACTGGAAAAAAGAGTACAACACAACACAATTGAAATTTCTAGTTTCACTACAAGCTCAAGATTTCTACTTGCTCAGAAGATACTACCATATTGAAATTTTGCTACCGACTCAGATAAAAGCTTTGTGCGTTGGATATAACAAACTTTATTTTTGTCTTCAACATGTAAATGCTACGAAGCAAAGAAGGGAGAAAAGGGCAACTAACAATTTACTGATGCAGAGATATTTGAGATACTCCAGCTTTCCATGTTCGTATCAGATATCAAATCATTTGATAGCCTGCTAATATTATCCTGATCTAGACATGAGCCTCATGAACTAGCTTTTATAACATTTGTATTACTTACCTGTTTGAATTCATATAGCTAATTCCTCTAACAATTTTTTTTTTTAAAAAAAAAAAATATTTCGTTCTGCTAAGATTATCATGATGATCAATTTGATTTTCATCAAAGTTGCCACAATTTTACCATCAGTAAGGCAACTCATTTGATAAGAATACTGCTGCCAAGCAAAAGGAAAAAAGAACATAAACTCAGTCTTCCTTAGCATCAGTAAAAAGCACCCATATAAGAAGTGGAACAAGAGCAACTGCCTTTTAAAAAGAAAAAAAAAAACTTTTTCTACTAATACAGCAACCATAATAATCTTCTTTGATGTTTGAAAACTTGATGATGAAAGAGGCACATCATTTGCAACCACTTATATAAGGTACCAAGGATTTAATTTTAGTTAAAAGACAATAGTGAGATTT
>NC_061118.1:159791511-159815350 GCF_002878395.1 Capsicum annuum
GTTGAATTTTGGTCTTCTGTAGCATTCCTACAACATCTTTCATGTTAGTCCTTCTGTCCGGAGATTCAACACAACAATCTAATGCGACTTTCATTATTGATGCCACAACATCTAACTCCTTTTGTAAGCGATTACCAGTTGATGTTAGCAAGTTAGCATCTACGACATCCATTACTGCCTCTGGAAGTGAATAACTCACCCATCGCTTCAAGCTAACATCTCCCTCAAAATCATTAGGCTTTCTCCTAGTAAATGTTTCCAATAACATGATCCCGTAACTACAGACATCATATTTTGTTGACACTAATCAATCCAGCCCATACTCTACTGTCAAACAATTAATTTAAAGATGCAATATACTTTCTAGGTGGGGAAAAAAGAAAGGAATAATCAGCAAAACTAAGAGACGTACCTGATGGAATATAACCCAATGTTGCTAAGGTTGTTATGTATAGATCACCCTCTTCTTCACCAAGCAGTTTTGAAATGCCAAAGTTGCTTAGGTGCACAACTTTGAGCAATGCTACATTTATTAATTTACTCCAAGTTGTTCAAGAATAGTGGCGTTGAGTAGTTTCTAGAATGCATGTGCCCCACGTAAATTTTTATAGATTCGTTAACATGATTAAATTTCTATTAAAATAGGTGTTCAATGAGTAATAAAATGCAACAATTACAAATAAATCTTTAAAAGTATGAGAAGAAGCAAATATTCAGGGTGTATTTTAATGTTTAAGATTAATTCCTAATTTTAAGCAATGAACTGTAAATTATGAACTTTGATTAGTAGTTAGCAAATTTTCATTAAAGACACTAATAACAAATTTGAGCCCAAATAAAAATACAGACTTTCTACTGAAATTCAAAGAAAATTAGATTAAACAAGTCTAATAGATAGAATCACAAAAAAATAAACAAAGAAGGAAAAATACAATATGCACATCCTTCTTAAAACTTTATTCATAACAATATAGATGGAAAAGGAAATACAAAGTCCGTACATGGTTGTTTGAACTCTTGTCGGCACCATCTCACATAATCAATACAAATTCAAGATTCTTCTTCGTTGAGTGAAACTAAAGCATAAATCAAATAGAACAATAAAAAAAAATTAAGTGTTTCGCAACTTTAAGTATTGAATGAAAAAGATTAGTTTGTGGGGAAGGAGTCTAATGAAATAAAAAAGATGAATTTATATAGATAAAGTTTTAAATTAAATATTTATATCAATACTAATACCACCAAGTCTTTCACATCCCAATCAGAATTATAAATATGGTGGCAAAATTCTTCTAATCAGCCAAAGACTTGGCAAGTCAACCAAGTCTTGCTTTATTTTTGTGTGCTTAATTCTTTGTAAATAGCCTTGCTTTCACATGCTCTAGCATTGTTGGTGAAAAGTAATGCCACATTTACTAACTTAATACAATAGTGTCTTCTTAATATTAATCAAGTTTGGCACTAGTGGATTTATCCCAGGCAATTAGAGCCTTCCTAGATGGTCAAGTTTTGTCCAGTGAATTACTTTCTGTAATGGGGAATAATTTCATTAACTATTATCACGAATTAGTGGGTTATTTTATCATTCAGAAAATTCTCTCTTCTCCACATTATGCTCTCTCTTTGCATTATAGTGAAACCTCCTCTACCTCTGTCCGTGGTTTTTCCCGCAAGGGTTCCCACGTAAATCTGTGTGCTGTTTTTGTTTTGTTTTACTTGTGGTTTGCTTATTTTGTCCGAATCCTAACACCTTCACTAAAATATATAATTTGGACATGAGCAACAACATGTGGAAAATCAAGAAATCAAAACTTAGAGGTAAGAATGTGAAAACAAAAAGAGTTGTGGGGTAAAGTTTCTTACTTGGGAATGAATTAACATTTTTCGATTCTTGAAGAATGGAGGTTGATTTTTTACTGTATTGAAAGAAGAGAAATTTGGGAACTTAATTATCTTTCTTCTTCATTTATCATTGAGCGACCTATAGGTCACATATTCAAGTGGTGGAATCGGTCAATGATGTTTGTGTCAGGCAAGTTGCCTGTATTACAACCCTTGGGTGCAACACTTGTCTATATCTTGCATAAATGCGAGATACTTTGTGCATCGAGCTATCCCTTTTTTCTTATCATGTTAGCTTTATGATAACATTCTTTGTCATTGATCTTTTTGTTGTTTGTTTTGATGTTATATGTCATCAGTGATTCCCATGTAAAACGTTTACTATATTAATTGCTATTTGTATTCATGTTAATTCCTCTAACAATTTAAAAAAAAAATTATTCTGCTTGAGATTTTCAAGAGGACTAATTTGGTTTTGTTATTCAATTTATATTTACAAGTTCCACTCCAGCATTTTGCAACATTAATATTAAGAGGAAATCAAGTGCTAAAACAAAGCAAAGAAAGAAATGTTTACATTATTCCACTAATTTAGCAAACATTTGCGAGAGATTCCAAGAACATGCTTAGCATGCAATAAGTTGAATCTTGATCTTCTGCAGCATCGCTACAACATCTTTCATGTTAGTCTTTCTTGCCGGAGATTCAGCACAACAATCTAATGCCACTTTCATGATTGATGCTGCAGCATCTAGCTCCTTCTGTAAGCGATTGCCTGTGGAGTTTAGCAAGTTGGCATCTACGACGTCCATTACTGCCTGTGGAAATGAATAACTCACCCATTGCTTCAAGCTATGATCTCCCTCAAACTCATTAGGCTTTCTCCTAGTAAACATTTCCAGTAACATGATCCCGTAGCTATAGACATCGCATTTTGTTGACACTAGTCCATCCAGCCCATACTCCGCAGTCAAATAATTCATTTAAATTAAAGATGCAATATGCTTTATAAGTGGGAAAAAAAGAAAGGTATAATTAATGTTCAAATAATTAGCAAAACAAAGAGATGTACCCGGAGCAATATAACCCAGTGTTGCAAAGGTTTCAGTGTATAAATCACTCTCATCGTCACCAAGTAGTTTTGAAATGCCAAAGTCACTTAGGTGGGCAACCATATCCTCATCCAGCAAAACATTACTAGGCTTTAGATCACAGTGAACCACAACCGACGAACACCCGTGATGGAGATATTCCAATGCACATGTCACATCTATCATTATGCTTAGTCTCTGTCTGACGTTGAGGAAGCAGTTGTGCGAATACAAATACTTCCCAAGATTTCCATTAGGCATATACTCTAGCACTAAAGCCTTGAATTCAAGATTGGAACAACTAGTAATGACTTTTACGAGATTCGTATGGCAAAGGCTGCACAAAACTTCACATTCCGTATCAAAACTCTTGAATGCCGCATCCAGTTGCAGGTTGAACACTTTAACTGCAATGGCAGTTCCACTTCTAAGAACGCCTTTGAAAACAGAGCCAAAACTTCCAGAACCAATCAGATTACTTTCGCTAAGTGCATTAGTTGCTCGGAGAAGTTCATCGTATGAAATCCTTTCTTTTGCTACGGTAGACAGTAAGTCAGCTTTCTGAGGAACACTTTTACCTCTTCTATACCTTATCCATTGGAGCACAAAGGTCATAGGAACAAATACAACGGCAATTCCCAGCAAAAGAAAAAGAACTAGCAATTTTTTCCTATTTGATCTGTGCTTTGATGAAGTGGGGCATGGCGGGACACTAAATCTTGAAGAACCACACAATGCTTCATTGTAGATGAAAAACTGACTCGAGAGGTTCTTGAAAGGACCTCCCGGGTGTATTTCACCGTACAATTTGTTGACAGAAATATTGAAATATTTCAAGTTTTGAAGTTTCTCCAAAGATTTAGGAATGATTCCAGATATTGTTATGAGAAAGGTCTAGGAACTCCAAACCTACCATGTTGCTCATTGAGTCAAGTATTGGTCCTTGCAACTTGTTGTGTCTCAGAGAAAGGTATGCCAAATTTTACAATCCTCCAATTTCTCTTGGAATTCTGTTTGAAAATTGATTCATCGATAGATCTATCAGCGTCGCAGCCTTTATATTTCCAATTTCTGGAGGTAAAGTACCTATCATGCTGTTTGACGATAAGTCAAGAACCACTAAATCGTGAAGGTTCCCTAAGCTTGGTGGTATATTAGAACTCAATTTGTTGGAACCCAGATGTATCTCCCTAAGGGAAGTAATATTCCCTAAACAATTAGGAAGAGATCCTGAAAGTTGATTTTGACCCAAGTAAATAGCACCCAAATGCTGCAATTTACATATATGATCACCAATTAATCCTGTAAGATTGTTGTCAGTAAATCTTAAGCGCTGAAGGTCTTCCAAGTTGCCAATTGATGTGGGAATCGATCCGACCAGGTTATTTTCAGAAAGATCAAGGTCTAATAAGCTGCTTAAGTTCCCAACTTCATCGGGAATTCGCCCTCTGATTTTGCTACTGATGGCGTAAAATTTTACTAGAGACGTAGAAAAGTTCCCTACGGAGACTGGAAGTATCCCATTTAGCGGGTTCAAATATAGAGAAAGGTATATTAAATTTCTACAATTGGTTAAGGAAGTCAGGAAGCTTAACGAAGAGTCACTGGTTAAATTGTTTTCCCCTAAATTTAGTAACTGTAGATGAGTAAAATATCCAAGAGAATTGGGAATCAAGCCAGTGAGTTTGTTTCCTGAAAGCTCTAGAATAAGTTTTGAACAATTGGAGATGGAATGAGGAATAATCCCAACAAGATTGGTTAAGTTCCACAGAAAAAGCTTTTCAATGTTGGGTAAGATAGAACCCATGTTTGGTGGGAGGCTCCCAGATAGATTGTTGGATGTAGATCAATTATTCTCAGCCCAGATATGTTGAAGATCTCCATATCAAGTGAACCACTAAATCTATTATTCCTAATACTAAGTACCTCCAACTCAACGAGACTGCTCATCTCTTTGGGTATTTGTAACACCCCGTACTTTCGGGATAGAATCAAGACCGTTGTCCTTATGCGTATAGACCCGAACTAGATGATTCCTTGTTAATATATGTGTGGTGATCAATCCTATAGTGTAAGAATACCTTTGAATATGAATTGAGTTCACAAAAATCCCCTAACTCTAAGACGAGTTGAAAACATTTCAATCGAATAAGTTTTAGTGGATGTTTAAACTTGGGTCAACTTCCATTGATCATAACTCCTAGTAGATAATGAATTAGAGAGACAATTATATATCAAATGAAAAGTCTTCAAATAATCTTTCCAACGATACCAATTTCGCCTAAATCCCATATCCGAGCGAAAAGTTATGGCCATTTTAGTGACTAAGACAGTAGCAGCATGCGATAAGCGTACAACTTTCTACCTATCGCACGCTCCAAATTTTCAGCTTCTGTTTTCGCGTTTTTAAGGGCAAAATGGGTATTTTCAGCCCCCCTTCTTCAGCTTAAACATGGGATTTTTATCCCAAATGACCTCATTATTGATATTTTCATCAAATTACTCCAAGAACACTCTTTAGGGTTTCAAACTAAAAACCCAAGTACTTCAAGATTCAACCGTGGATTTTCAAAACAAATTGAAGAATCGGAATCCCCGCAACGTAGGCTTCAAGAAGCACCCATCACTTTCTGAAATAGAGGTACGTGGGGTTATCCTAAAAATCTCATGGGTTTAAAATTCATGTTTTAAGAATGGGGTTTTGAAATTACGAATATAATCATGGTTTTACAAGATTCAATGATATTGATTTGGTCTTTGGGCCTCTCCCCGAAGTGATTTGATATATTATATATATACATGCATATGTTTCAAAAAGATGATAAGTTGAGAGCATGAATTATATGGAATCCCTCTCTTGATATGATTTTGTTTTAAATTTTCATATGATGTGAACTGTTTGAAAAATCATCTTGAAAAGCATGACATGAAATGTTTTGAAAATTGTTATGATTGGTTATGATTTTGACTTGCAAGGAGAGGGTTGTTTATGTTGAAATGTGTTGAATATAATTGTTGAATGAAAGAATGATGTGATACTGATGACTTGCAAGTCGGGTATGACGATACCCTACAGAATATGATATGTGATTGAATTAAATGAAGTTAGAATGCATTGATTTTACATGAGATAGGTGGATGCCCGAAGAAGGCGTTTGAGTGAAAGGGCTCATCGCTGGAAACCGTGTTTGCCGACAAGGGAAATTGGTACCCTGCTTTGTGATTTTGTGTACCTGATATATATTATCCTAATTTGGGACTATGGTTAGGAGCCCTGCTTTGTGATCTTGTGCACTACCATACTTCATTGGGTCGAGACACCCTGCTGTGTGATCTTGTGTGTCTTCCCCTCACTTATACTCTAATCTCGCTGGCAACCGAGGTTTGACAGTTGGTGTAAATGTGATAATGTAGGGTATTCCACCTAGCTCAGCTGCATTGCATTGTTGTTGGAAAATTATTACATTATGTCCATGTGTTTTCAAATGATTTGATACGAAACTGCTTTGTAATGGGTCTCACTTATATTTTGTAAAATATTATATTTTTTTGTTTTTTTAATTTCTCTGCATACCAGTACATCTGTATTGACCCCCTCCCCTCCCAAGTTCAGAGGCACAGTCTAGAGGTCAGAAAATCAGTAGATCCTTCAGGCTGATTTGCAGAGTCACTTGGTGAGCCTTCTATATTCTGAAAAGCCTGATGTCTAGCAGTTTATTTATCATTTAGTAGTTTTTGGGTCTACTGGGGGCCTTGTCCCAGTTTTTTTTCCAGAAAGTTGTTTGTTTCAGTCATGTAGTAGAGATTTCGCAGACGATTTTTCAGATGTTGATAGAGGTTGTGGGACATTACTTTCCATTTTTGTTTTCATGTGATTCATGACCATGTCTTCGTAATATTGTGTATCTTCCGCATTTCTGCCATCATATGAATTATGTGCATGATTACCAGACAGATAGGGGTGTTTCGGGCCTTCATGATTCGGAATACCCGTCACGGCGAGGGCCCCGGTTCGGATCGTGACAGTATTTCACCTGGAAACACATATAGTAGATTACTAGTGAGTTTAAACAGTTGGTTCAATCTATTTTTCCTAAGATATAAGAATTTCGTCTTGTTTAAGTTGTCAATCTCTCGTGGTAAGAATCCACTAAGATTTTAACTTTTATACGAAAGTATTAAAAGAAAAAAGAAAAAAAAATATGTATAGAAGATAAATAAATTTGAACAGAGCCATTAATTTGGCTTCTCTCCATGCCTAATACCACCAAACTTAGATACCTCAATTAATGCAATTACTGTGTAATAAGATAAAATTCTGAAGTGTGAAAAACTATCTCAATTAATGGAGCTTAGAAGAAGAGGAGAAAGAACGAGAGAGAATTTTATAACTGCTTCTAGTCTTTACAAAGAGGAATTGTAGGACTTACTAACTTGTTCTAGAACATTCTTGTGTGCCAGCTCACTACACACTAACAATCAACTATCAATCTGCCAGCTCATCTAACTAACTGAGCAACAACTTGCTGCAGTGGATTAATAAAACAAAAAGAAAATGAATGAATGGAGCAGTAGATAGACATAATGAAATATAATCCTCAACAAGACGAAGCAATTAGATACAAGCATTCATAAGATAAAAACATACCTGTTAAATCATTTTCCCATAAAGACAATACTTGAAGTTGTGAACAATTTGATATGCTTGTAGGAATATGACCATGAAGCTTGTTTCTAGATAAATAAAGCCATTTGAGTATTGGGAGACCATTGCATAAACCTTTGGGAAGACTTCCTGATAAGCTATTGCCTGTAAATGCAATGATTTCAATCCTAGACATATTGAAAATTTTAAATGGTATAGAACCCATATGTTGATTATATTGTATGCCCAACCAGTTCATGTTGTGAAGATTGCCGACACCTTCTGGGATGTTTCCTTGAAGTGAATTATAAGATATCTCCAAAGGCTCCAACCTTGAGGCATTCAAGAGTGACGTAGGAATAGAGCCTACGAGCTTGTTACCTCCCAAGTTTAATACTCTTAAGGTTCAGAAGATTTCCAATCACTTTTGGGATTTGACCCTCTATGGAATTGAATTTCAGATTCAAAGTCTCAAGTTCGGAAATATTAGAAAATGAAAAAGGGATGGAACCAGTGAAACTATTATTTCCAAGTTTTAGAACTTGAAATTGGTGTAAAAACCCAAACCAAGAAGGAACCTCCCCTCTGAAGCTGTTAAAACTTAAATCAAGAAACTTAAGCCGACGCAAGTGTGCCATTTCTTGAGGCAAATTTCCATGGAAAATGTTGCTTCCCAAGTCGAGAAAAACAAGAAATGTGAGGTTTCCAAGATCATGGGGAATCTTGCCAGTAAGATCCATGTTAGAAAGATTCAAGGAATTCACATGTTGATGACGAGAGCCACAAGTGACTCCAACCCAATGGCAAATGGACATAGCGAAAGACCAACTTTCATCCAAGAAATGAAAGGGGTCTGAAGCGATTTGGGATTTCAGAGAAAAAAGAGCCAATTGATCAGTAGTAATGCTGGTTTTGGTCATCGCTGAACGAGCCATAACATAGTGAAGCAACAAAGATGTTAAGAGAAAAGAAGTGAACGCTTTCTCCATAGTTGCATAAATTACAAGGAACTTTTTACGGACAATACCGTTGCTGTTTAGAGACTTTAAATAGCAATGTTATCTCCTTTTTAAGATACTTTTCATTCAAAACTCTTTATCATAATACATAAATATGACCCTAGAGAGACCAAATTCCCCTAACAGACAAAGACTTGTGCATGTCAACCAAGTCTTGCTTTATTTTCTTTAGAATTGTGTGGTGCAAAAATGGTATGCCATGTTCCTCTAATAAGTTATATTATACGCTGCAAAATTATTTTTACATCATTAAGATAGTTTAGGGAGAAATGTTCGAAATATATCTAAACCTTATCGAAATTAATTTGTTGTAAAACGTCTCTACTTTGCGGGGGCCCTATCACCCTCTAGTTATTTTTTACCGTATTTCTGTGGCATATAATTGCTAGCCAGATCACTGTATGAATACACACACTACGCGTAAGGGCCTAAAGCAATCCAGTTAAGCAAATATATCCATAGAAATACGATAAAAAATTATCTAGGGGATCATAGGACCTCCGTAAAGTTGAGGCATGCTACATTAAATTTCGTCAAAATTTTGATATATTTTTCGAACCTTTTTCCTAGTACTCCCTCCGTTTCAAAAAGTATGATCTGATTTGAGTTGGCACAGAGTTCAAGAAAATAAAGAAGACTTTTAAATCTTGTGGTCTTAAATAAAAGATACTTTAATCTTGTGATCTTAAACATGCCACGTGAAAAGTTAAAAGTAAAAAATTGCTAAAAATGGAAAGAGGTCATTCTTTTTTAAACGGACTAAAAAGAAAAGTAGATCATTCTTTTTGAAACAGAGGAAGTAGTTGATATAGCTCATCATAACAGGTTTATAATCCTTTTATCTCTATCTAGGACAGAATCTGTAGACTTTTACATTCTAGTTACTGTTTTATAGAAGTTAATTTAGCTCATTTTTATATGGGATGGTAGTATAAAAGGAGCTTTTAATTATGACTTATAATTTATTTGCAATTTTGACTTGTTTGAGGGTATGTTTTTGTGAATTTTTTTTTTTAATAAAAGAATACATAACATTAACTGGTATTGGCTGGCATCATTTTAGATAATTTTTCTGGTTATGTGTGCCTCAAACACTTGACAAAATTGTAGAAGACCAAAGATACATAAGTCTTTATAACGTACATTTGGTGGTAAAGTTATTCCTTTAATCAATCCAACCACGCCCTTAAGTTGCCTTCTACTAAAGTTATGTTTACTAGCATAGTCTATAATTGATTCTAGTCACTAATTTTTTAGGTTATATATATGAAAACATGAAAAATTATTTACATTCTCGATCAAAGATAACACAGTAAGTAAATTATTCTATCGTAGTTTAATATTTTGACGAGACTATTTACTTTTAATTTTTAGGATTTTTATAAATTCTAAATAAGTACACAACATGTAGAGCATGTTTGGATAGCTTTTAAACATTTTATTTGTGAACTCTCTCTGCCCAACCCACCAGTGATATTGTCGGCTCCGAGCCCAGGCCCGCAAGGCTTTAAAATGCGTTATTAGGGAGTAAAACTTTCTTACTTATATACTCAACATCCCTCCTGTGTTTTGCCGATGTGGGACTTCTTCCTAAGTTGGGGTAAGTTGGGATGTTACATTTACATCATTATGTCTTCAACAGGTGAAGAAGAAAGATGGGACGTTTTCTTGAGACTTGTGCAAGTCAACCAAGTCTTGCTTTATTTTATCAAGACTAGAATTGTGTGGTGTAAAAATGGTATGTCATGTTCCTCTAATAAGTTAATTTTACTAACTTATATTATACACTTGAGAATTATTTTTACATGATTAAGATAGTTTAGGGAGAAAAGTTTAAAATATACTCAAACTTTGGCGAAATTTATTGTAATATATCTCAACTTTGTGGGGGTTCTATCACTCCTTAGATTATTTTTTACCATATTTTTGTGACATATATTTGCTAGTTGAATCAGTGCATGAATACACACTGTGCGCGTAATGGTCTGAAGTATAAAAGGGACTTTTAATTATTCTTTATAATTTATTTACAATTTTGACTTGTATGAGGGTATTTTTTTTGTGAACTTTTTTTTAATAGAAGAATACATAACATTAAATACACCAAGTCTTTATAAACATACATTCGATGGCAAAGTTATTCGTATAATCAATCCAAACACTCCATAAGTTGCCTTCTACTAAAGTTATGTACACTAGCATAGTCTATAATTGATTCTAGTCACTAATTTTTAGGTTTTATATATATTTATATATATATATATATATATATATATATATATATATATATATATATATATGACAACATGAAAAACTATTTACATTCTTGATCAAAGATAACAGAGTAAGCAAATCTATTGTAGTTTAATATCTCGACGAGACTATTTACTTTTAATATTTAGGATGTTTTTATATTTTTTTTCTAAATTCTACAAAAGTAAACAACATGTAGAACATGTTTGGATTGTCTTATTTTAAAGGGAAAAGACTCAAATATGCCATTGAACTATAAAAAATGGCTCATTTATGTTATCCGTTAAAAGTTGGGCTCATTCATGCCATCGCCGTTGCAAAATCAGCCCATTCATGCCATTACTTTTTAACAGATGGTTTTTAAAAACAGCATTGCCACGTGGCAGCTTATTAGAGGGCCACGTCATTTTTAATTTTTTTTTAAAATAATTTTTTTTTGATCCATTAAAAATAATCCACACAACTTTTTGATCCATTGAAAATTAGTTTGATCTATGCTTTTAAAATTTGATTAATTTTTCATGAATATATTCTTAAAACATTCTCGTTCGATTCATTTTTTTTGTCATTTTTGACATATTAAGATTGTTTTCATATTTTACCTTTAATATTAATTATTTTTCTTCAAATTAATTTCAAATACAATAGTAAACATCATTTAATAAATATATTATAATAAAATAGCTATTTTAATTGACAAGCGAGTAACTAAAATGGACTAGAGAGAGTATACATTCCACGTTTTTTATCACTCTATTATTATTTTTATAAAAAGATTCACGTTAACTAAAGCTTTTGTCATTTTTCAGTTGAAACTGAAAGGATATATAAAAATCAAATATTATTATTATTTTATTAATAGTTAGCTTCTCATTTTGCCAACTCTACGTATACTATATATGTTGGCATGTTGTTGCCTTCCTGCTTTTGCAATGATAAATGATGATGCATAAAGTGTTACGTACAAATGTTGAATGTTGATCAGGGACGACTACACCCTTTAGGAGTAAAGGCGGACACCTAAGACCCCAAAATTTGAGGGGCCTATTTTTTTTTAGTAATAATAAATTACAAATTTTGAAAAATATATTAAATACTATTTATAGAAAAAATAAAAATTTTATATGAAAAATAAAACGCAAGGCCTTCGTTTGATTTTTGCCTTAGGCCATAAATTTACTTGAGTCACCCCTGATGCTGATGATGTCATTCTATGCTTAGTAAAAAAATAAAAAACTAAAAAGTTACTTACATTCGGCTGACAAAATAATTCATGTATGCTAAGACATATTATATGCTTAATTAGAATAGTGTTTGGTTATAAATTTTAGTAGTAGATTTAAAAAAAAAAATCATTAAATAATTGTTTGATCATGAAAAATTAATCAAATTTTAAAAGCATAGATCAAATTAATTTTTAAAGGATCAAAAAATTAGGTGGATACTTTTTAATGGATCAAAAAATATTTTAAAAATAAAATCATTTTTTAAAAAAAATAAAAAATAAAATAAAAAATAACGTGGCCCTCTAATAAACTGCCACATGGCAAGACTGTTTTTTTAAAATCGGCCGTTAAACAGTAATGGGATGGATGAGCCAGTTTTGTAACGGCGATGGTATGAATGAACCCAACTTTTAACGGATGACATAAATGACCCATTTCTGATAGTTCATTGGCATATTTGAGCCTTTTTCCTCTTTTAAATGTTTTAAAATCAAATTAGCTTTTAAACACATTATTTTGTGAAATTTTCGTAAGTTTCGTATTTTCTAGACATGTTCTATCTCTTTTGTTTTAAATGTATTTTTAGTTAGTTTAACTTGTTCAACGTGATACAAGTTCTATACACTTAAACTTGTATCACGTTGAACAAGTAAACACATACGTTCTATGTGGCACAATACATGTAGGAAGAATCAGCCACATAGGATTTATGTGTTTGCTTGTTCAACTTTATACAAGTTTAAGTGCCTACTTGTGCATACCTAAAGTTGGAGATCATAGATGTGACTTGAAGTCAAGTTAAATGATATGTTTATGTATTATGGCTATTCTCTTTATATTTTACATGAAATTTTAAGAGTAGTTTCATGTGAACTTTTTTTTAATAAAAGAATATATATATAAATTATTGGTTGTTATCATTTTAGGGAATTTTCGTGGTTATGTGGCCCCAAAGACTTTATAAAAGATCAAAAATGCAGCAAGCCTTGCAACTGTAAATGTGGTGTCAAATTTATTCCACTAATCAGTCCAAAAGACTTCCAAGTTGCCTTCTACAAAAGTTATGTATATTAACTATATAGAGAATTTTATGTGATAGTATAATTAATTGATTCTATTTTCTTTTTAGGTAATATAAAACTCTGTCAATTTTATTTTTATAAAAAATTAAAGGCATAATGCATAAACAAGACTTTTAACTTGATACCAAATTATAATTATACCTTTTAACTTTTCTAGTGTACAAGTAAGCCTAATAACTATATTAAAGCTGAAAAAAAAACACTCCAATTTTGTAACTTACATGCATGAAACTCACTCGCTCCTGCGTGGATTAGTAATCCACTTAGATGCTGCCACCTAATGAAAAAGACACATTATAACTATGACCTTTAACTTTGCCAGTGCACAAGTAGGCCTTTTAACTATACAAAAGCTGAACCAAAAAATACTTCAATTCTAACTTTGAAGCAGTGATTTTGAGTGTACACAAGCATTTTGCCACGTAGGATTGAAGTGTTTTACTTGTTCAACTTTTGTATAGTTAAAGGGCCTAGTTGTGCACTGATTAAGTTAAAGATTATGATTATAATTTGGGGTCAAGTTAAAGCTCTTATTTATGTATTATGCTAAAATTCAAATATTGGGATTAAACCTATTGAGTTGGTCGGCTCTTGTGGTGCGTTTAGTAGCACTTTCATCAAAATAGAACTACTTCCATAGATAAAATGGATTTTTTTTACTAAATTCATGATTAAAATAAATTCTAGGCATTAAAAATAAATTCACGATTAAAATAAAAATATATAATGTAATTGAATTTTTAACAAAAGAAAAATAAAAAATAAAAAAAATCTGCATTTGTGCGTAGAGTTTGTGCCAAAATGTACCTTTTGAATGTGACATCATGACTACAATTAAATCTAGACAGACTCAAGATAAAATCACTAAAGCAAGAGTGTGTGGAATGTAATTTATGGAATTTGTTTTTCCTATTTTTACTATGAGTCATTTTCCTAATTTTAACAAATTTATTTTTCCATAGAAAATATTTTTTAAAATTTTTAACCAATAGAACATGAGAAAATTTTAAAACTAATTATCCGAACAATAATTCTTTGATGACTAGTTGCTACAAATTGTTAGAGCTGTCATTATTTTGAATCTTATGACTAATTTAACCTTAACTTTCTAATGAATATTCTTCTCCCACATTTTATTTTCAAACTAGGTACCCTTTCATCCCTAATCCAAATTTCTATCGCATAAGACCCATTAAACGAGAAGCACTTTCTACCAAGATTATTTTAAAATTGAAGGTGCAAAACCAAGATCTTTGATTATAGGGAGAGGAATCATGTTCATCCACAACGACTCTTAACGCTAAGTTTTACTTCCTTTCAGAGCTATTTTAATAAATTTTTATTCTTAAATAGTACACAAAATTTCTTTTATTGGCTCATGTCATTTGACTCTTCGGTTACTTGGTAGTTGGTTCCCTGAGTTATATGGTCTAGGCAAGCAAAATACTCCTCGCGCCGCGAGAGCCATGTTGGAGACAAGTATATAGCTTAGTTTGTGTTGATGTCAACAATAATAATGGTAGAACAAAATAAATCCTCTAATCCTCTACTCGTTTTTTTTTTTTTTTACAATAAGATTTTTTATTTTTTTTTGTGACAAGAAGATAGAGAATGAAGCTCATTATACTTGTGGATTTTTATGTCCAGAATTTGAAGAACTAGTTAGTGATATTCCTATAAAATGGGCAAAGGATGCATTTTTAGACTTGACTCGCCTTTTCCTCGATCTGTAACAATCTTATTATTGTTCTGTAGATACTGATTACTTATATAGTTATCGTATACGCTAAGCTCAATATGCTAAATTGTGCTAAAGAATTGATATCTAGCTAATGGAGTTTGACGGTTTAAGAACAAAACGATGCAGTTGGAAAGGAGAAAGGAGAAAATTCTTGATGGTCAATTATGAATGAATCTTGAACTGAATTTGAAAAATGATTTTTACTTTTTATCGCACTAAAATAATTTCGCGTAGACTCTTGATTTCTTATAATGTTCCTCTCAGCACTAGTGCTAAATGGTCCATCTTACACAACACAATTGGTGTAGTTCTTAGCACTATTGGGACTGCATGTATCGTCGCTTACACCATAACCTGTACCAAGAGCGCTCGGATATGTTCCAACATGATAGCTTTCAAAAGCAAACTGTGAGACGTTACTCGAACAGAAGGTGGAAGATTAACAGGAGGCAGACCCCTGGACCTAATTTAACTCACTGTGCATAGTGAGTGAGCACAATACATAAATAAAATTGCACCAGAGAGACAACAGTTGTAAACAAGAGTATTTCAACCTGCAATGTTTTTTCTCCATTCTAATCATTTGATGGTCTGCTCCCACTAGATAACTAATATAACAGAACCGGAGCAGGTCTCATGTTCCAAACACTCCATTCTTTCGTTATCTTTCCTCCAGTCTAACTAAATAACTCTTGTTCTAACTTCATGTTCTCTGAGGCCTATGGTTTGAAAGCAAATGTAGATAAGAGTCAAGTCTATTCTGGAGGGGTAAATGACCATACCAAAAGAAGTATCCTAGCTCTGCTTGGCTATGAGGGTGGTGAGCTTCCTTTCCAGTATATAGGTATTTCATTATCCATTAAAATACTCACCGTTCTGCAACGCAAACCCCTACTGTCAAAGATTACTGCCAAGATCAATACATAGATGGTCAAATTCTTATAATGCCGAAGAAAGCAATCAAGTTGATAGAGGCCACTTGTAGAAGCTATTTGTGGTCTGGGGAAGCTACAATAACAAGGAATTATACGGTGGCTGTAAGTTGCTTTGGGCTTTGAGTCTACAATAAACACTGGAATGCACTGGGGGACATCAGCAAGCTAGTTCATAAGAATAAACAAGTGTAGGAGTTTTTCATAAAATTCCTTTTATAGACAAAAAAAAATAAAAAAAATACATTCTTCTCATCAATACAATTATTTAGCAAACATTTTCAGCAAAAGAAGTTATTCGGAACAAGAATTTCCAAGAGCATGTTCAACATGTGAGAAGTTGAATTCTGATCTTTTGTAGCATCCCTACAACATCTTTCATGTTTGTCCGTCTTGCCGGAGATTCAGCACAGCAATCTAATGCCACTTTCATGATTGATGCTACACAATCTAACTTCTTCTTCAAGTGATTATCCATCGGTGGAACCAAGTTGGAATCCACAACATCTATTACTGCATCGGGAAGTGAATAACTCACCCAGTGCTTCAAGCTAAGATCTCCCTCAAACTCAGTAGGCTTTCTCCTGGTAAACGTTTCCAGCAACATGATTCCATAACTATACACGTCACATTTAGTAGACACCAATCCATCTTGTCCATACTCTAAAATCAAACAATCAATTAAAGATGTAACATGATAACTTATGTGGAAAAAAAGAAAGGGAAAAGAAATGTGCAAAGCAAAATCAAGAGACGTACCTGGTGCAATATAACCCAATGTTGCTAATGTTTTTGTGTATAAATCACTTTCATCTTCACCAAGAAGTTTTGAAATGCCAAAGTCGCTTAGGTGTGCAACCATATCCTCATCCAGCAAGACGTTACTAGGCTTTACATCACAGTGAATCACAGGCGATGAGCACCCATGGTGAAGATATTCCAAAGCACATGCCACATCTATCATTATTCTTAGTCTCTGCTTGATGTCGAGGAAGTAGTTGTGCGAATATAAATACTTCTCAAGACTCCCATTAGGCATATACTGGAGCACTAAAGCCTTCAAATCAAGGTTAGAACAACTAGTAATGACTTTTACGAGATTCCTATGGCGAAGGCTACTCAAAACTTCACATTCCGTATCAAAACTCTTGAATGCCGCATCCAGTTGTAGATTGAACACTTTAACTGCAATGACAGTTCCACTTCTGAGAATGCCTTTGTACACCGAGCCAAAACTTCCAAAACCAATCAGATTACTCTCGCTAAGCCCATCAGTTGCTTGGAGCAGTTCATTGTATGAAATTCTTTCTCTTGTTAAGGTAGACAATGAGTCTGCTTGTTGAGGAGCTCTCTTACCTCTTCTATACCTTATCCATAGGAGCACAAAGGTCGTAGGAACAAATACAACTGCAACTGCAAGCAGAACAAATAGAACAAGCAATTTTTTCCTATTTGATTTGTGCTTTGATGAAGTTGGGCATGGTGGGACACTAAATCTTGAAGAACCACACAATGCTTCATTGTAGATGAAAAATTGACTCGAGATGTTCTTGAAAGGACCCCCAGAGGGTATTTCCCCATACAATTTGTTGACAGAAACATTGAAATACTTCAAGTGTTGAAGTTTCTCCAAAGACTTAGGAATGTTTCCAGATATATTATTATGAGAAAGGTCTAGGAATTCCAAACCTACCATGTTGCTCATTGAGTCAGGTATAGCTCCTTGCAACTTGTTGTGTCTCAAAGAAAGGTACGCCAAATTTTGCAAGCCTCCAATTTCTCTAGGAATTTCATATGAGAATTGATTTATCGACAGATCCATCTTTGTTACAGCCTTTAGATTTCCAATTTCTTGAGGTAAAGAACCTACCATGTTGTTTGACGATAAGTCAAGAACCACTAGATCTTGAAGGTTCCTTAAGTTTGGTGGTATAATGGAACTCAATTTATTGGAACCCAGATGTATCTCCCTAAGAGACGTAATATTCCCTAAACAACTAGGAAGTGATCCTGAAAGTTGATTTTGACCCAAGTAAATATCACCCAAATGCTGCAATTTACATATATGATCTCCAATAAATCCTGTAAGTTTGTTGTTACTCAAGTTGAACCGCTGAAGATTTCTCAAGTTTCCAATTGTTGTGGGAATCGATCCAACCAAGTTGTTTATGGAAAGAGAAAGGAATAATAAGCTGCTTAAGTTCCCAACTTCATCTGGAATTCTCCCTTGAATTTTACAACTCATGGCGAAAAATGTTCTAAGAGATGTGGAAAGGTTCCCTGCGGAGGCAGGAAGCATGCCGTTTAGTGGATTCATATATAGAGATAGAAATGTTAAATTTCTGCAATTGGTTAAGGAAGTCAGGAAGCTTAATGATGAGTCACTGGTTAAATTGTTTCCCCCTAAATTTAGCATCTGTAGATGAGTCAAATATCCAAGAGAATTGGGAATCAAGCCTGTGAGTTTGTTGCCGGCAAGCTCAAGAATAGTAAGTTTTGAACAATTGGAGATGGAATGAGGAATAGTCCCAACAAGATTGGTTAAGCTACCCAGAATGAGTGTTTCAATGTTGTGTAAGATAGAACCTATGTTTGGTGGGAGGCTTCCTGATAGATTGTTCAATGTAAGATCAATTATTCTCAGCCATGATATGTTGAAGATCTCCATATCAAGCGAACCACTAAAACTATTTGCAGCAAGATCAAGTTTCTCCAACTCAACGAGATTGCTTATCTCTTTGGGTATTTCACCTGTCAACACATAAAGAAAGAATGAGTACAAGTGAGATAAATGATACAAGACAAACAAGGAAAGCACAAAACACACCCCAAACTGTCCACAATTTCAAGAAAACCGTGGACCAAAAGGGGACCTCACTCTGATTCGACAAGTATAACAAGAATACAAGAAACAAGGGTGTATTTGACACCCAAAAACAGCCAACAACACAATAATGACGAGATGAACAAGATGACAACAAGAACAACCAGATTCGGATTCCACAATAACAAGATATAACGTTACAAGATTATAAAAGACAAAGGGATAGATAGTGAGACATAAACTACTATAATGACTAAGAACCTAAGTGTAGATGACACACAAAGACCCTTAATAATGATAGTAGGAGCACCTACACTCTTCAAAGAGACACAAGATGGACTTCAATCCTTCAAGCACCCCAAACAACAATTCCACTCTAATGTTGTAACCTAGTTTCGGCCAATCCTCACAAGAGAGAGGACTTGAGTGTTTCAAGTGTGTTCTACCATTTTCAACATTCAAAAACTAATTGAATAAACCCTAATATGTTCCTTATATATTACAAAACAAATAGAAGTTAAAATGACCAAAAAGGCCCTTCAAGAATGGGCTGCCCCTCTAATGTATGGAGTGGGCTGTTTTGGTGTGTATTTGGCCTTTAATTACACTTCTCTTGCACATACACTTGGACGCTTTCAATGTACACCCACATAAGTCCATTTCCTTGATTATTCTCGTATCAATAAACTAGTTAGGTTTGTGCTTATCTAGATGATTCATTCTTTAGTTTGACTTGATGAAGAAGAATCTTGAATTGTAATTGGTAATGGGATACGGTGTCTACAAGAACTCAGAAAAATTGGAGGTCATAGATGTGATTTGAGGTCAAGTTAAAGGGCATATTTATGTATTATGCCTTTATATAATTTAATTTAATTTTTTTGTGTTTTTCTCTCTATTGGCCTTCTTAATTTAATTTCAATGAATTTCTGTTGTACAGGCTTGTATTTTTATGGATTCAAGTATATAAAATGATAATTCATTGGAAGTTTGCTAACTACTAACAGAAATTCATCACACTTTTGAAGATTTATTTATAATGTTATATTTTATTACTCATTACATGCATAAATTCATAGAATTTTAATAGTTCTAAGGGATCTATAAAAATTAACATGAGACACATGTGCAATGCACGTGTATATATAGAGAGACACCATTTGAATATATATGTACCTATAAGCTTATTTTCACTAAGCTGTAGCAGTTGCATGTTGGTTAAGTTGCCAATCCCTCGTGGTAAGAATCCACTAAGATTGTTCTGCGCCAGTGACAAACGTTGCAGCGATGAGATATTGAATATGGAGATCGGGACAGAGCCGGTAATCTGGTTTTCCTCCATGCCTAACTCTACCAAATTAACAAGATTTCCAATTTCTTGTGGAATTATCCCTGCAATTAATGTGTAATAAAATAAAATTCTGAAGTAATAAGATACAATAGTGCTAGTATTCATAAGATGAAACGTACCAGTGAAATGGTTAGTTCCGATTCCGAAGAACTGCAATTTACTCAATCTTCCTATTTCACTATGTATTGGTCCATCAAACTCATTTTCCGATAAAGACAAAATTTGAAGTTGTGAACAATTTGATAAGCTTGTAGGCATATGACCGTGAAGCTTATTTTTTGATAGATAAAGCCCTTTGAGTATTGGGAGACCATTGCATAAACCATCGGGAAGATATCCTGAAAGGCTATTTCTTGTAAATGCAATGACTTCAATTCTTGAGATATTGAAAATTGTGAATGGTATAGAACCTGTAAGTTGATTAACTTGTATGCCCAACAACTTCATGTTGTGAAGATTGCCAATCCCTTCTGGAATATTTCCTTGAAGTGAATTAAAAGATATATCTAAAGAATCCAACCTCGAGGCATTCATGAGTGACGGAGGTATGGAGCCTATGAGATTGTTTCCATACAAGTTTAAATATCTCAGGTTTTCAACACTTCCAATCTCCTTCGGGATTTGACCATCTAAGGAATTGGATGCCAAATTCAAAGTTTCAAGCTTTGAAATATTAGAAAATGAAGAGAGGAGTGAACCCGTGAAACTATTATTCCTAAGACTTAGAAATCGAAGTTGGTGTAAAAACCCAAACCAAGAGGGAAGCTCCCCGCTGAAGTAGTTGATACTTAAGTCAAGAAACTTAAGCCGATGCAAGTGTGTCATTTCTTGAGGCAAATTTCCATGGAAATTGTTGCTTCGCAAGTTGAGAGAAACAAGAAATGAGAGGTTTCCAAATTCACGGGGAATCCTCCCTGTAAGATCCATGTTGGAAAGATTCAAGGACCTCACTCGTTGGTGACGAGAGCCACAAGTGACTCCAACCCAATGACAAACGGATGTAGAGGGAGACCAACTTTCATTCAAGAGGTGAGAAGGGTCGGAAATAATTTGGGATTTTAAGGATAGAAGAGCCAATTGATCAGTAGTAATGTTGGTTCGGGTCAAGGCTGAAGTAGCCATAAGCAAGAAGAGCGTTGAGAGAAAAAATGTGAAGGCTTTCTCCATTATTGCAAAAATTAGTAGGTATGCTCTATTACATGTGGTTTTGAGACTTTAAATAGAAATGAGGTCTCCCTTTTGGTCATATCAATACCAATACCACCAAATCAACCAAGTCTTTCACATCTCAATCAGAATTATAAATGTGGTGGCAAAAATGTCCTCTAATCAGCCAAAGAGTCAACTAAGTCTTGCTTTATTTTTTGTGGCAAAAAATCCTTCTTTTGCAAATAATCTTGCTTTCATAAATACTGTAGAATTGTGTGGTGAATCTGTAAGTTGCTTTGGGCTTTGAGTCTACACACACTATATAAAGAGGCAAAATATAAACACTGGAATGCACTGGGGGACATCAGTAAGCTAGTTCATAAGAACAAACAAGTGTAGGAGTGATTCATAAAATTCCTTTTATAGCCAAAAAAAAAAAAAATGATGATGCATTTTTTGCAATGATAAATGAGATGCATAAAGTGTTACGTACAAATGTTGAATGCTGATCAGGGGCGGCTACACCCTTTAGGAGAAAAGGCGTCCACCTAAGACTCCAAAATTTGAGGGGCCTATTTTTGTTTAGTAATAATAAATTACAAAGTTTAAGAAATATATTAAATACTATTTATAGAAAAAATAAAAATTTTATATAAAAAAATAAAATGCAAGACCTCCGTTTGATTTTTGCCTTAGGTCATAAATTTACTTGAGCCGCCCCTGATGCTGATGATGCCATTCTATGCTTAATAAAAAAATAAAATACTAAAAATTTACTTACATTCGACTGACAAAATATTTCATGTATGCTAAGACATACTATATGCTTAATTAGAATAGTGTTTGGTTATAAATTTTAGTAGTAGATTTAAAAAAAAAAAATTCTTTAAATAATTGTTTGATCATGAAAAATTAATTAAATTTTAAAAGCATATATCAAATTAATTTTTAATGGATCAAAAAATTGGGTGGATACTTTTTAACGGATCAAAAAAAAAATTTAAAAATAAAATTAATTTTTTTAAAATAAAAAATGACGTGACCCTCTAATAAGCTGCCACGTGGCAAGGCTATTTTTTAAAACCAGCTGTTAAAAAATAATGGCATGGATGAGCCAGTTTTGTATCGGTGATGACATGAATGAGCCCAACTTTCAACGGATGACATAAATGAGCCATTTCTGATAGTTCAGTGGTATATTTGAGCCTTTTCCCTCTTTTAAATGTTTTTAAATCAAAATAGCTTTTAAACACATTATTTTGTGAAATTTTCGTAAGTTTCGTATTTTCTAGACATGTTCTATCTCTTTTGTTTTAAATGTATTTTTAGTTAGTTTAAAATGTATGATTCTCTTGTTATCTCAACGTTGTATTTTTCTCTACCTGTTTTTCAAATGGCATAGTTATTATTATTTCACCATTATCGGTCTATGATGTCTACTGGTTAATCTGAAATGTTATACTCCTATAATTTACTTTTCAATCCAAATTATAATATGGTGCGAAAATTCCCCTAATCAGTCGAAGACTTTTGCCAGTCAAGTAGTCAAGCAAGTTTGCCTTTATTTTCTCCAGAATTGTGTGGTGCAAAAAGGGTATGTCATGTTCCTCTAATAAGTTAATTTTATCAACTTATACTATTCGTTTAAGAAATATTTTTACATAATAAGCATAATTTTATTTAGTTGATCATAACATTGTTCGTAATCCTTTTATCTCTAAGCTAGTACAGAATCTAGGGACATTTACAATCAAGTTTTTTTTTACAAATAATTTAGCATATTTATATGAGATGGTAATAAAAGGAGTTTTTTTGAGTCATGGCTGAACTTAATTTTAATTATTGTTTAGGCATAATACATAAACACGTCCTTTAACTTGACCTCAAACTACATTTATGACCTAAAACTTTGGGTGTGCATAAGTATACACTTAAACTTGTATAACGTTGAACAAGTAAACACATACGTTCTATGTGGCACAATACATGTAGGAAGAATCAGCCACATAGGATTTATGTATTTGCTTGTTCAACTTTATATAAGTTTAAGTGCCTACTTGTGCATACCTAAAGTTGGAGTTCATAGATGTGACTTGAAGACAAGTTAAATGATATGTTTATGTATTATGGCTATTCTCTTTATGTTTTACATGAAATTTTAAGAGTAGTTTCATGTGAACTTTCTTTTAATAAAAGAATATATATATATATATATATATATAAATTATTGGTTGTTATCATTTTAGGGAATTTTCGTGGTTATGTGGCCCCAAAAACTTTATAAAATTGTAAAAGATAATAAATGCACCAAGCCTTGCAACTGTAAATGTGGTGTCAAATTTATTCTGCTAATCAGTCCAAAAAACTTCCAAGTTGCCTTCTACAAAAGTTATGTATATTAACTATATAGAGAATTTTGTGTGATAGTAGAATTAATTAATTCTATTTTCTTTTTAGGTAATACAAAACTCTGTCAATTTTATTTTTATAAAAAATTAAAGGCATAATGCATAAATAAGACTTTTAACTTGATATCAAATTATAATTGTACCCTTTAACTTTTCCAGTGTACAAGTAAGCCCAATAACTATAATAAAGCTGAACAAAAAAACACTCCAATTTTGTAACTTACATGCGTGAAACTCACTCGCTCCTGCGTGGATTAGTAATCCACTTAGATGCTG
>NC_061118.1:159815450-159848634 GCF_002878395.1 Capsicum annuum
ATTTTGGTAATGGATGTTTTAGTTTGTTTAAGAATAATTATCTCATTGGTACTGGTATTCTTTATGATAATTTATACAAACTGAATCTTGATAATCTTTTTGCTGTAACACTCTTAACTTTGCATCATAATGTTGGTACCAAATGAAGTTTGGTGAATGAACAATCTGCTTACTTGTGGCATAAACGTTTAGGTGACATATCTAAAGAAAGGCTGGAAAGATTAGTTAAGAATGAAATTCTTCTAGATTTAGATTGTATTAAAGAAAAACAAACAAAACACACAAAGAAATGAGCCACAAGAAGCACACAGCTTCTTGAAATTATACACACTGATATATGTGGTCCTTTTGATATCACATCTTTCAATAAAGAAAAATATTTTATCACTTTTATTGATGACTTTTCACCTTATGGATATATCTATTTGTTGCATGAAAAATCTCAAACGATTAATGCCTTAGAGGTATTTATTACTGAGGTTGAAAGACAACTAGATAGAAAGGTGAAAATAATCAGGTCTGATAGAGGTGGTGAATATTATGGAAGATATGATAAAAGTGGACAACACCCAAGTCCATTTGCTAAATTCCTCGAAAAGCATGGCATATGTGCTCAATACACAATGTCTGGCACACCACAACAAAATGGTGTGACAGAAAGAAGTAATCGTACATTAATGAATATGGTTAGGAGTATGTTAAGTAATTCATCTTTACCTCCTTCTTTATGGATGTATGTTTTAAGGACTGCCGTTTACTTGCTAAATAGGGTTTCCAGTAAAGCAGTTTCAAAGACACCTTTTGAACTGTAGACTAGTAGAAAACTTAGTTTGAGGCACCTGCATGTTTGGGGTTGCCCGGCAAAAGTTAGAGTTTATAATTCACAAGAAAAGAAATTAAATTCAAGAATAATCAGTGGTTTCTTCATTGGTTATCCAGAAAAATTAAAGGGATATAGATTTTACTGTCCTATGAAAACTACTTTTTTTGGAGTTGGAGCTGAAGATAAAGTTGAAGTTGGAGTTGTGTTTGACCATATCTTTTAAAAAAAAAAATTTAGACTTTTGAAAAAACTTTTTAAAATATGATTTTATGTCTTCAACTTTTAAAAATTATCAAAATCACTTAACTACTAATTTACCTACTAACATACAATCAAATGTTGAAAAAATAATTAATATGCCTTTAATTGATAAAATAATTAACAACAAACTAATTATTATGATTGTTATTGTTCTAAAATTTAAATAAAAATATCACAAGTACGAGCTAAATAAGTTTATTTAATCATAATCGATTGAATAAGAAAAATATATTTTGATAAATATGATTGATGGATATAAATATATTTTATATATTATTAAATTTGTTGATGAAAATCCTTAATTACTTTCACTTGAATTAATTATTTTATTAAATTTGATCTTTTTAAAAAAAATTACGGATGAATTATTTCTGAATAAATTAATGCAATTTTTTGCTTTTTCTTTATTGATGATATTGATTTTCCCTAAATATTTTTTATTTTGGTAAAGAGAACAAATTTTTGTTAAGCTATTTACCACACTATCTTTGTTCAAAATCTATAAAACCAAAATAAGGTAATCATCAAAATATGGATCATTACGTTATATTTGATATGCAACTTTATTGATCACTTTTTAATAGTAATTTACTAAACCATTATATGACATATACAAAAAATTAAAATAGCAAAAAAAAATATTAAATTTCTCATTTTTAAATAACATAATGTACTAGGTTTTATATTTTTATAATATAATTCATTCAAAACAAAAGTTCATATATTTCCATCATAGATTATCATTTATTATTTCTTACTTTACGTTAATAATCTTGGTTAAAAGAAGAAAAAAAATTAGAATACCTATAATAATTAAAAATGCTGAAAAACAAATAATAATTTTAAAAAAAATTAGAATACCTATAATAATTAAAAATGCTGAAAAACAAATAATAATTTTTTTTTATGGCTGATTATAATTATAAGAGAAATTTGTGTAAAAATTTAAAAATTGATGTTAAAGTTGAAAATGAAAATGAAAAAGGGTGAAAAACAACAAAAAGTTGTATTCACTTTTAAAATTCAACTTGGAATAATTTTTTAAATTTTCATAGTCAAACACCACAATTTTCAAAAAAAATAAAAAAAGTGAAAAAAAAACCTGAAAAAAGGGAAAAAAAATTTTGGTACCCAAATCAATGTTAGAAAGGGTATTACACACGTCGTCACGTCATCTGACAGCTCAAAATTTTGTTTCCTCTTTATTTTTCACTTTTTCTCCCTTGGCTGAATCCAGTACCAACGGAGAAGCTAAAATTGGAGATATGAATGACAGCAAGAAGGGTTGAATGTTGGACTAAACCTTGTGCATTCCAAAGGATATTTGTCACTACTCGTTTATTATTTTAGTCGAAATTGGTCCAAGTAAAATTTGAATAGTGATATCAGGTGACGACTTGTCTTATTTGCTGATGAATAATCAAGTTGTTCGAATTAACGGAGGACATGGAGCTAATTAATACTCATGATAGAAGCGGCAAGCATCGAAGCAAATAAACAGATCTGAGCCCTCATTTCTTCGTCGAAAATCGTTGGCAAAAAAAGAATCAAAGAGGTACGCTGAAGATACATACAAGTTTCAAAGAAGAAATTCTACCCAACTTCCCTGAATCTCGACTTGTAGCGGTTGGGAGAGAAAGGTTTGGCTTATAGCAGTTGGGGAAGATGACCAAGAACTGGAAAACAAGATCTCACTCTAAACTTTATTGAACACTAAACTCTAAACTACAACAAAAATATTGCAAAGATATTAATAATAATAGAACAAAATGAGACGATGTAGATTTAGTTTAGCCCGCCAGATCGTCCTCTTTGTGAGTCTCAAGAGTAACATCAGACTGTGGAAAAGCAACACAAGTTAGCACATATCCAGCATCCATTTGGTCATCATCAAGAAAGCTGTTATCAGATTGATCAATTTTTCCACTAACAATTTTACCAGCACAAGATGAGCAAGCACCTGCCCTGCATGAATAAGGAAGATCGTGTCCTGCTTCCTCAGCTTGATCAAGAATGTACACATCATCTGGGCAATCAAATTGTACTGTTCCTGAAGGTGTAACAAGTTTCACTTTGTATGTAGCCATGCAAGTGATCATTTTGCCACCATTTGCTGATTTAAGCCCAAACAGTGCTTCCCCAACGTTTGGGATGGGCTTAAGGCTCGTCACAGCTGGTTTTCTTGGCATGAAGGAGGTACTCATCACAATGCCGGAGATACTAGCCATTCTTACCAGAGTTTCAAGATTCTTTTCTGGGGTTCTTGTGCTACAAGATCTCACTTCACTGGATAGTGAGGGTTTAAATTTGTTTATTAGGGGAGTTTGTATGGAGGTTAATCTTCCACGTGTCAACATTGCATAACACAAGTTTGGTCTAGCTAGTACTACAATTTGTTTTCCTCCACAGAAGCCTTATCAATTCAGATTCTTGGCATTTTTGTCAGTTAGTAGAGTCTAGAAACTTCATTGTCCAATCTTTAAGATGGTTGAGGGTCTTGATTGAGATAAATGGGCACCCTCAACTTTTTCTGAATTGAATTAGTTTCTATAGAGGGCATTATTTCAAGCAAAATATTGCTCTTTTTCAAATTTTAACATTTACGGTGTGTTTAGTATGATGAAAAATATTTTCTTATTCTCTATTGTTTGGTTATAGTTAAATATTGAAAAAATATTTTTTATAATAACTTATTTTTCTTTATTTAAGGGATTTGAGGAAAAATGACTTACCTCATGGATTAAGAGAAGTCATTTTTTAAAAAATGATAAATATGACTTATGCCCTCACCCCAACAACATTCATATTCACATTTCTCAAAAAGTTCACCTTACTCGAAAATAATTATCATTGTATTTTACTTCAATTTTTCATTGCTTGAAAGTGAAGTCCGAATTTTTTTCTTTTCCAATATTCGTATTGTTATTTTCATATGCATAGAGGAAGACTTATCTATGTTACTTTTGCTAATTGCATGTTTCATTTTGTCATCAATGTAACTTGTTTCACAAGGTTGAATAAGCTTATCGTTCCGTTGTATTTCTATTGATTGTAGTATCTTGAGATTGTCCTCACAAAATGTTGAAAAATGTCTCCTATATTTGCTAATTAGTAGTTGATTAAATTTAGTTATTGTAATATTTTAGTATTTAATATTGATATTATTTGTTATGCTTAAATTAGTTCTTACAAATTGTTGAATTGCTAAATGCACCGACATACTAGTTAACAGTTAACGTATCTTCTAAAAAATATTTTTTCACTCACCAATCAAACACTATAAAATATTTTTTGAAAAATATTTTTCACTCGTTAACCAGACATAAGAAAATAAGTAGAAAACCAACTTACTTTCTAAAAAAATATTTTATGAAAAATATTTTACATCATACCAAACACACACTTAAGGCACAAACAACTTAAATTCATCACTGTTTGCTGAGTTCAGAACCAAAATATGCCATGAAACTAAAAAAAATATCAAAATATGTCATGTTTTTAAGAGAGTTATATGCATTAGTTTTAACGAAAATCAATAAACGAAGTTAAGTTTCAAAAAATGTAAATAGCTCACTTAATAAGTGAATTATACATTTTTTTTAACATAACTCTCTTCAAAAGAGAGTTATGTAAGAGAAGTTACATAACTCTATTAAAAATAGAGCTATGCATTTTTTTTTACATAACTCACTTAAAAAATGTGTTATGTATTAGAAGTCACACAAATCTCTTAAAAAGAGAGTTATACATTTTTTTTCTACAAAACTCACTAGGTAAGTTATGCATTTTTTCTACATGACTTATTCAAAAAGTGAGTTATATAATAAAAGTTACACAATTTATTTTTTTTCTCTACGTAAGTATAACAAAATTATATAACTCATTTTACAAAAACTTATATATTATGTGAACAATTAATTTATCTTTTAAAGTTTTAATTTTATAGAAAGAAGGCTAATTATTACGAAACGGAGAGAGCAAAACTCACTGATTATGTAAGTTATTCAAATATAAAATAAGTTAAAAAAAAATGAGTTATCCATTGAATATAACTCTTAAAATAAGTGTGATATATATATACATGTGTGTGTGAGAGAGAGAAAGAGAGTTTTATAGAAATAAGAAGAGTAACCCATTTTATTAGTGATATGAAATATGAATATGATGCGAAAAATATATGAGTTATGCAAAAAATTGACATGTTCATAAAAAACGTTTGTCAGTCATAAAAGTACCATTAAAAAAAATATAAAATTTACAAAAAAATGAGTTATCCTTCTTATTTCTATAAAACTCTCTCTCTCTCTCTCTCTCTCTCACACACACACACACACACATATATATAACATATTTTAAGAACTATATTTAATGGATAACTCATTTTTTTAACTTATTTTATATTTGAATAACTCACATAATCAGTGAATTTTGCTCTCTCCTTTTCGTAATAGTTAGCCTTCTTTCTAAAAAAATAAAAATTTAAAAGACAAATTAATTGTTCACATAATATGTAAGTTTTTATAAAGTGAGTTATATAATTTTTATTATATTTACGTAGAGGAAAAAAAGTAAGTTATGTAATTTTTATTAATTTTTATTATATAACTCACTTTTTTAGTAAGTCGTGTAGAAAAAATGCATTATGTAGAAAAAAATGTATAATTCTCTTTTCAAGAGAGTTGTGTGACTTCTATTACATAACTCATTTTTTAAGTGAGTTGTGTAAAAAGAAATGCATAACTCTTTTTTAAATAGAGTTATGTAACTTCTCTTATATAACTCTTTTTTTAAGAGAATTATATTTAAAAAAATACATATTTTCTAAAACTTAACTCTGTTTACTCATTTTCACTAAAAATAATGCATATAGCTATCTTAAAAAGAGAGTTAAGTATATTATGGTACCACTTTAAAAACATGGCATATTTTATTTTATTTTTAGTTCCATGACATATTTTAGTTTCGGGCTCCTATTTGCTTAATAAATTCCATCACTGTTTTGTAAAAGCATCTTTCACGATATGAACTTGTTATGAATCGGACAGAACTAAGCAAACCACAAGCAAAAGAAAAATAAGGACATATAGATTTACGTGAAAAACTTTGCGGGAAAAACAACTGGCAGAGGTAGAGGAATTCACTATAATGGAGAGAGGAGTACAATGTTGGAGCCGTAGTCTCAATGACGTAATTTTTGTCACGTTCATAACAACCCACTAAATGCACTTATATATAAGTATAAATAACATAAATACCAACATTTTTGAAAGTAATTACACTCTCTCCCACTTTTTAAATTATTTTACTCTCTCTTCCTATTAATATACATAGCATAACCGACATATACATAGCATTCTGTGTATATGTTGGGATTTTTGTAATATGTTTAGGGAGTTGAAATTTTTTATAATATTAAAAACATAAGTTGTGTATTTATTTAATTTTTAGTATATAATACGTGCGTACAAATAATCCTAGGGCCAAAACATACAGGTACCTACCACCACAGGCCTCATGAAAAATGACAAACATGGATCGCTCAACAAAATTCGGGTCACAATGAATCATGCCATTCTGACTTGGCTCGTCAAATTTCAAAGCTTGTCTGAGTAAGTCCAGATGAATCAAGCCAACCCATATTAACAGCTCGGCTTGACATTTACGTTTAATCCGAACACTCCACTCTTGGGCCCCTTTTGGCCATAAAAATTACTTTTTCTGAAATTGGAGTTGAAGATGAAGTTGAAGTTGTGTTTAGCCATAACTATAAATTAAAGTTGTTTTTGAAATTTTGTGAGAAAAGTACAAGTGAAAAAAGTGAAAACAAGTTTACTTATTTTCACTTTTTCAAATAATTTTTTGGAATTGAACTTGGAAAATTCATGATCAAATGCAACGTATTTTTACTTTTTTTACTAAAGTGAAATAATTTTTCGAGAAAAAGGAAAAAATTTCTATGGCCAAAACGGTTACTTAATAGTAATAACAACATTACAAAGGGTTGTTATATAGATGTTACTCCCTCCATTCCTTATTTGCTCTCTTCGTAAGTCAATTAATTTGCTCTTTAGATTTTTATGAGTCAAACTTGATTAAATTTCAAAACTAAATTAGATTAAATTAGTATAATTTTTTTTTAGAATTGAACATTACATATTCACAAACTATATAAGAAGTAACTATATATTGCAAATCTTTTGTCAATTTTTTTATTAAAAAATACATCTTGGTCAAAGTTTGAATCTTTGACTCTTAAAATTAAAAAAAAAAAAGAAGAGCAAATAAAGAGAGACGAGGGGGTAATTATAGAAAACAATGAGACATCCAAAATATAGTTTTAGCCCACGAGTTCTGCCTCTTTGTGAGTCTCAATAGTAACATCAGACTGTGGATAAGCAACACAAGTTAGCACCCATCCCTCCTCTAATTGGTCATCATCAAGAAAGTTGCCATCAGTTTGATCAACAGCTCCACCAGCAATTTTACCAGCACAAGATGAGCAAGAACCTGCCCTGCACGAATAAGGAAGATCATGTCCTGCTTCCTCAGCTTGATCAAGAATGTACACATCATCTGGGCAATCAAATTCTATTGGTCCGTCAGGTGTGATAAGTTTCACTTTGTATGAAGCCATGCAAGTGACTTTGCCACCATTTGCTGATTTAAGCCCAAACAGTGCTTCCCCAACGTTTGGGATGGGTTTAAGGCTTGTCACAGCTGGTTTTCTTGGCATGAAGGAGGTACTAATCATGGTAGCTGAGATACTAGCCATTATTGAGGGAGGTGGGGGCAGAGTTTCAAGATTTCTTTCTGGGGTTCTTGTGCTGGGTTGATCCTACTTCTATAGTGAGGATTTAAATTGGGAACTTGAGGGATATGATTTGTGGATTGGGGGAGTTTGTATGGAGGTTAATCTTCCACGTGGCAACATTGCATGGCACAAGCCACAATTTGTTTCGCTCCACAGAAGACTTATCTTATCAATTCAGAATCTTGCTGCTTCGTCAATTTGCAGAGCTTAATGGGCACCCCCAACTTTATACGAGTAACTAGTAATTGGGAGGACATTATTCCCAACACAATGTTGCTCTTAAACAAATTTTAACATGAAGGGACAGACAAATCAAGTCACTCAATTTGACAGCGTAGTAGGAATAATAGAGAGGAAACTGAAATCACTCTAGTACCATCACGGGGACGAAAAGGGTTATTTCATGAAGATGAACATATTATAGTCTGCTTAATAAACTCATCACTGTTTCGTAAAAGCATCTTTCACAATCTGCACTTAACAATCGAATCAAACAGCACTGGCAAGCACTTAGTAGATCCATCCTTGAGGTATGGAGCATTAAGAGGAAGCATTTAAAATGAGCGTGACTGAAAGACCGATCTCTGTTTGCAATTTGTGTATCCAAATCGTTATCGTGAAATGTTCAACAAGGAGAAACTTGACAGGGCCTCTCATTTGTAGTTGCATAAAGAATAAACAAAAAATAAGTAGCAATGCTTTTTGCATCCACAGTGTAGTATTGGAGATGTAACTACTACATCACAGCTGAAAATCTTACCATGCTAACCTTAAATCATTCAAAGTCTCCATTCTAATTTAAGTACAAATGAAAATAGGACATATCTTTTACAGCCCAAGGAATGGGGAAAATTTTCAGGGATCCCAGAATACAAGCAGAGGTGCCTACCATCATTAAACCGAATTGAATCCCACAAAGATACATGTTTCTTGAGGTTGTTCTTGACCTTACTGCCACACGCAAATATAGCAGTGTGAGTCCTACACTCTTTGTTAAAAGATCAGTCACATTTGATGTTTCTATAGATCCTCCTCACAAACAGATTTGAGCCCAAAAATCCAACAGCACCTAAGTTCAAATGACAAGAGGACATCACTGATTAGAATAAACATGAAGCAAGATGAAGACATATAACTGCAATTACACACAAGCAATAAACTGAATATGGTAGAAGTGGTCTAACTGGTTCTCAGACTCACCGCAGAGAATTCCTAGGCCAAGACAAAACATAAGTGTGTATCCAAAATAGAAGCTGGTCTGGAAGAACCCCGACATCTTAGTCTTCACATAGTAGTAATATACTGAATACAGGTAGACATAAACAGCTGTAGAGGCGGCTGAGAAAAATGAAGTCCACTGCCAATGATAATTCTCGGCATTTAGCAGGAAATATGTGCCCACAATGGTCACACAGACAGTAACAACAATGAGGATCAGGAACACCAAAAGCATAAACCCGTAAACATAGTACACCTGCAAAAACCATGGGCTCGGATACATTAGCAATGAATTCAGAGTTTGTCCAGCAGCTTCTTAGGTAAGAAGTAAACTTCAATATGCTGCTACCTAACAGAAACGATTCTTTCATATAAACCATATCAATTTGAAAAACTTACTATCAAAAAAAAATAAGTATGACTAATCATGCAGGCAATGCATGCTAGCAAAAGATAGTCATTCTATTCATAGGAGTTCGTTGAAATTTTACATAATGTAACTTGTTCGCGAGGAAAAGGGCCCCAACATGGACCAACTGGGTCAGCACCCTGAATCCGTTGGAGTTCATTTCATGATCATATTTATTGCAGCATGGTCCAAGCTATGGACAGAATTTAAATTGTTTCTCCCTGAATCCGTTGAAGTTCAGCCTTCATTTATTATTCAAAAATTACTTATGGTGAGTGGTACATAAGCCTCGCATGGGGTTATAGATTACCTTGTAATTCCAGAAGGATGTGAAGACGAAATACATCTCAATAAATATGCTGCCAAATGGTAGCAAACCACCCATCAAGGAGATTACAGATGGTGTCAGATACCACTTTTTCACAGGTATAGGGCGAGGAATGGTCTTGACACGGCATGGATTGTTTGGAGCACCACTCCAGTTTCTTCCAACAACTGTACCCAGAAGAGCCAAGGGGAAGGAAATGAATGCCCAGATGACAAAAACAACCACTATCGTGCCAAAGGGAATTGCTGCTAGAGACCCATAAAATATGGCAATTGTGTTCAGAACAAAACCAATTCCAAAGCACAAAAATGGAAAGAGTGATGCAGTCAGAATCATCGACTTGATCCAGCTTTTCCCTACAATAAGAAGATAAACAGCATGACTATTGTACTTGTAAAAGAAGGAAGAAAGAGAAAAGTGAGAACAGTGTGTTCTCATTCCAAGTTTTGCTGAGTAAATTGAACAGCACAGAAATAAAATCATATGAACATAGATCCCAGCTTGAACTAGCTCCTTGGATGAAATGGAAGTGCCAAGAGGAAGAGGGGTGGGTGAAAGGGGTCCAAATAAAAAATCAGTGCCTTGTCAGGATAGATATAGAGATAAGAAACGAAACATACCACCATTTCGTGAGTACATTGCACCACTAACATAGCCCGAAATGAATGATGTCAAAGCATAGCATACAATAAAAGTTGTAACAATGGATCCTCTCCTGAAAAGAATGCACAAATACTCTTTGAATTACACATTAACTGGGTAGCATGGAAACAGAATACTCGAACAAATACTAATAGTAACCAGTAAATACATTGCAACGCTAAGTCGCTAAACATGAAACTAGATGTACCAGAAAGATCCATCACGAACTGCCCCTATACTCTACTCCTAAATAAATAGCCAACAACTACAGTTAAAAGGTATCAATCAAGTATCCAACATACCCAACATACAACATCCCCACAATTGCCAAGAGTATGACAAGGAGGACAAGCAATGCCAGTTGTGCCCCAGTACCAACAAGAGCAGAAAGTAAAACTAGGCTAAGGGGAGTCCGAAACACATCTCCATGAACAAGTTTCCAACCAGACTCTTCACTCACATCTCTTTCCTGAAACAAAAACACTAACGATTACGAAAAAAGCCTCGAACTTACATCCTTTTTCTTTTTTTTTTTTGCAAATGGAATGGAGAAGCCTCGAACTTAGATAAAATGATGTTTTAAGCAAAAGGTTGTTACCAGAGTTTCCAGGTCATCATCTTCCCGAGCATATTTGGCATAATCATTCCTCAGTGTCCGCATCAATATCATAGACACCAGACCAGTAAGAAAGATGACCATCATGAAGGAATTAAAGATGGAGAACCAATGAATCTGCACAGTGCATAACACAATTACAAAAAACACATAAAATTCAAGCAAAAAATTGAATCTCATGGTGCTAAATTAAATACAAATCGTTGAGCAGATGAATAAAATTAAAAAAACAATGTTATCCACGTAATGTCCACCTGATGCTCAAAAAATGGGTAATCCAAGTAAACTTCAAAGCGACGAGCAAAACTGATATTGGTTGGCTCCCATTTGACAGAATATGTCATGTCCAAGGTTCTCCCAGACTCCAAAGGCTTTGGGCCCTCTTGAGAGATATTGACATGAATGATCTGCAAAAACCAAGAACATGAGTATGTAGGCTTATCCACCAGATTTGGATGAGATGGTCAAATCACAAACCTGGTCCTTGTTGTATTTAATATATATGTTCTTATGTGTGTAAAGCACGTGCTTATTTTCACTGTTCCTGTCAGAATGTAGCTCACCAACAAAACCTACATCACAGACAAAATACAAATTAATACCGCCATTTTTTCCTTTTTTTGCCAAGAAAAATTAAAGGTGGAGAGAGAGTGTGTACCCCACAACGGCAGGTCATCTGAGAAACATTCAACAAACCGGAAACAAAAGAAGGTAAAGGTCAAAACAAGAAAAATCAATAGAGTTCCAACAATCTAAATAAAGCAACAGAAGGCAGAACATCTGAAAAAGGAAAAACAAGAAAAAAGTGCTGACACAGAAGTAGGGAAATCAACACAGCTAAATCAAAATAAGGTCAATAAGAATGTGGCAATTAAACAATAAATAAGAGTGTACATTTAAAATAATATAGAAACAACATCCAAAATAGATCTTCAATAAAATAATTACAGACTGGTGAAGCCTCGCCAATAATATACGACGCTACATCGTAAGAGGAGAAGGTTTATTTTCACCTAGCCTTTACAGAGAATGCACAAGCAAATTAATGAACCACATACGCACATTACTTCAGCATTTCCCATTGCCAGGACACAATGTTGTACATTAAACATGCACAATGCAGTTTAAGTAATATCTTTATTGCCAAATTGTTAGCTTACCACTACTATAGAATGTAAAGCTATTAAAAAATGAAGCAACGCTACAATTCGGTGATGCATTAGGTGTAAACTGCGAAGTATTTTAAAAGAAGAGCAAAGCTGGAGTCAATGATACTACTCTCAGATTTTCAATAGTCTAGAATTTTAGAGTTCCCTAAAGTTGCCACATGGTCGAGGGTTCTTCTTTTCCTCATTAAAAAATGGAGGATTTTTTTCCTCATTGTTTGCTAGCAATCCTAACAAAAAGGAATAAGAAAGGGGTAAGGTCTGCGTACACACCACCCTTCCCATACTCCACTTATGAGATTACACTGGATATGCCGTTGTAAAGCCAAGAAAAGGGTTTCATCATGTGGGCGTGTCATTATAGTGTAGATAAGCCAAAAGCTAATTAAGTTTCCAATGCACCCATAACAAGAATAATGAGATAGTTCCCCAATGGATTGATTGTAAAATCATCCATCAACTTTCTAATTATTTAGAAACTTGTTTATTTCTTTGCAACCATAAAACTACAAGAAAACATGTACAAGCACTGGCGTACCTGTGCACAACAACCATAGCAATAATTATTCATTTTTTGTTAAGTAATTATCAGTAACTTACCACATCAAAGACTGCATAACAAATCCAAAAGCATACCAACCAGAAAATAATGTACTTACTGTGATATCTTTGATAAAGAAAGATTCTATGATAACTACATTATTTTCAGTACTTCTGGTTGGTACTTACTGTAAAAACTTCAGAAAATTTAATCTTTTAAATCAAGAAGTTATATGTCAATCAGCATTACAACAGTAGGATTCCTACGAACGAAATGCACCCGAAGTTTTTGTAGAGAATCCTTCATAAGAATATATACTAAAGAATAAAGTCTAACATACCAATGAAGAATTCAAAAATTCTGTAACATACCAATGAAGAATTCAAACCAATAATTGTTTTCAATGGCATCCTTAAATTGCTTGACCTTCGTTTCATCAAGCTCAAGATCACAAATGCTACCCTTGTCCACGTTTTCTATCAAAGACAAAGAGTCCATGTAAAACTCAAATCAAACAAGAATAGCGAGGAGTAGCATTGAAGGGGATTCACATACTTTGAAACTTTATATCAATCTGACTATCAATAAGCTCGTTTCCACCCAAAACTTCACCAAGTCCACCCCATTTGTGAGAACCAGATGCATGACAGAACGGAAGGCTGTAATAGTTGTATGTTTCCTGTGGGTTATTGTAGGGCCCAACTTTATTTACCCATAGGGTAACTGGGTCATCTGGTTGATACTGTTGAACAAAGCATGGGAGTCAGAGAAAAAAACTTACATATACCAAATCCTAGGTTAATGTTACCTGTTTCAAAAAGAAAATCCTAGGTTAAGAAACAAATGCAGTAATACATCCCCTTAATTGTGCATATTTTAACACTGTCCAAAAATTCACAGGAAACAAACATGAGATTAAATATTTTCTCCTCTCTAGTAGCTTATTCTAGTCCCATATTTTTCAGAAGTGAACCAAATGTAGAGCAAAAAAACAGACAAACTTGCATTGTTTGATATACAAGAAGAAAAGAAAAGGTATAGGGTTAAAATCTTAAACAAACACCACCAGGAAGGCACAAAGGAGAAAAGATACGCCAAAATACAGATGCCCTTAACCACATCTGTCTGTTAGGCATCAGTAAGTGCTAGAGCTGAAACAGAGTGTTAGTGTCAACAAAACATAACTCCTCAATTAAAAAAATCCTAGACCCTCACCCTCACGAAAGGAACAAATATATCCTGCTAGAAATCTCTAGCTCCCTTGTTTTTATGAGATAAGATCAACTAGATCTAAATCAAAACACTTGTGGGAAACGAAGAAGACGGTCTAGAGAAGGACTCCATATTTATTGCTTAAGCCCTTCCAATACTTAACTGAAGATTGAGCAAGTATCACCTGAATAAATCCCCGAGGCAGAAACCAGATGTAAAGGAAAAATAAACAGCACGATTTCATTTCAAACAGACACGTACGACCTCTGAACAAATCTTTACAATTCAGTGCCTAAGCCAAACTGAGGTCGAAAAGGTTGAAACCATTTTAAAATAGCAGCAAACCCATAAAACACTACAGCAAAAATGTGGATTGCTATTATAAACCCATTTCTCAATGGTAACACATCCAAACCTATGAAAAAAGATAAAATCGGTGAAGACCAGTCGATAAACAAGTTATATAGTACATGAACCATCAATTAAAGTTTCACCATTTTCAACTGCAAGACTCTCTGGCACTACTGCAAATCCACTTCGATCACCTAATAGATAACCACTCTGCAAGGTCCACCCAGTGGCGGATCTACATAGGGTCCAGGGGGTTCGTCCTAACCCCCTTCGTCGGAAAATTATACTATTTATACATGGTAAAAAAAAATTTACGTATAAATAGTAGAGGTTGAACCCCCTTCGACTAGTCCGTATATGTACTACTGAACCCCCTCACTGAAAATCCTGGATCCGCCCTTGGGTCCACCAGTTCACCAATTGGCTTTTTATAAAACAACAGCACCCTGAAGCTAAAGTTATGGATACTTTAACCTTGTTCATCGATAATGTAGCGCACATGTCTCATCAATTCACTCCTTCCACCATCCGAACAGCAAAATGATAAAGCCATTTAATCTAAACTAGAAGGCATCAACTTTCTTTCCTTAATTGATAATTGGTCCTTCCATCCTAAGGTTTCATCAACAATGTAGTCACACCTTTCTAGCTGGTCCTAATTCATCCAATCAGAAACAAATTGAAACCACCTAATCTGAACTATAAACGGATCACCTTTTTCACCATTTATCGATCTTTCCATCCTAACAAGCTAAGTTCCACCACCATGCAAATCCACAACTCAGCCTTTATGAACGACATTAAACAACAGACAGGATGAAAAGGAAGTACTGCAAACCATTTCCCTAACCAAGCTTTATTGGTAAAGAACACAGAAAATTAACCTCATTTTTGTCTCAGATGAATGAAATTAAGCAAAATAACCTCACTTCTTCAAATCTTAGACAGTGCAGTTACATCTTACATGTCGTCTGAAGCCGTTAGTAGCTTCAATTAACTATAACAAGCGCTATACACTAAAAACACAATTAGCATATGAAACACATCCGTATGACAAATCTGAGATCAGAGACAAAAAAATAACTTTTTCGAGATCTAAGTCGAACAATTACTCTGCATTAACAAAACGGTAATCTAACCGAAACACGGAAAATTTTAGAAATCACGGAAGCAATGCACAAACAAGATCTTCACAATTGGGAGTCGCCAATAGATCTGAACAACATAGAGATGCTTCCACCGAAAAAGAATCGAACCAACCGAAATTAGGGTTTTCTTTTACCTTGTGATCGTAATCGGAAGCAAACGCCGGCG
This sequence comes from Capsicum annuum, assembly GCF_002878395.1. Taxonomy (NCBI): domain Eukaryota; kingdom Viridiplantae; phylum Streptophyta; class Magnoliopsida; order Solanales; family Solanaceae; genus Capsicum; species Capsicum annuum. Next base: position 159,831,143 of record NC_061118.1, read on the forward strand.
AGAAGACGAAGAGAAAAGCAGCGAGGAAGGAGAGGAATGTTAGTGATCGGACGGTGGGCCGCATCATAATCAACGGCGACGATAGGAGTGGCGCGTGAGATTTGAGACGCGGGGGATCCGACACAAAGTCGTTGGCGGATTATATAGTGTGTTAGATGATGTGATCTGATTTTTGATAAATAGAAAACACTCGAAAGGGGGGAGCAGGATACAGCTAAGTTATTAGAAGTTTAATATTCAGCTTTCCTAACAAAATGGAAAATCTACATTAAAATACTCCATTTGAGGAATTTAAAAAAAATAATAGAAAAATTTATTTCTATTTCTCAAATATATATATATATATATATATTACATTGATGTTAGGAAAAGAAAAAATGAGAAATCGATTATAAGATTGAGAATCGAATCCCTCATTATTAATTAATAAAATAAAAATTTAAATAATTAAGTAATTGAGCTATTAAGGTTCTTCAAATCAGTTCTATTGAAACTGACTCGCAGAAAAAGGGGAAAAAATTATACAAAAGTAAAGCTTCTACTATAACATTAACAGATTCAATTTAACCTCTTTTTTTTAATTCCTTTGCAAAATAAAAAAGAGAATGAAAAGAACACCTAATTTTATATTTAAAATCTATGTCTCTAACTTAATTATTCGCTATAAAATAGAGTAATTCTATATTGAATTTGCATGCGTTTTTGGTGGATTTCTTTATTTTTCAACTAATTTTGAATTTATTTGAATCATGCCATATTGTTGGATTGTGTATCTTCCAAATGACAAATCAAAATTTATATTATTGCATTAATGAGGATTATATTGAGTGGACTATAGCACCAACGCTAGTACCCCTCTTATCTATTTTTATTAATCCAATATGAACTTAGCATACTTTTTAAGAAGCAATAAATAGAATAAAAATTTTGCTTTTATCACTCATGAATATAATATATTGAACAATTTGAAAAATATATTCCGAAATGAGTATAGCTACTGTATGCTATAAAATCAGCGCAAGAACTTATGGCACAATCAAGATAGATAACTCAAGCGCGTGATGTATCAATGAGACTATAATTACGGAGACTATTTCTTTCGGAGTATCAGCAATAAAGTCGCCCTCTCGTAAAGCATAAGGAAACAACTGTTCGTTATTTTTAGTGATCTGATACAAGACGACAAATAGAGGACATGAATGCCAGATACTTCAAGAGGCAAGTTCCTGTAGAATAGAGCATCAAAAGAATATTAGCTAGCTCTATAACGAGTCTGGGTGATCAAAAGAATATTAGCTAGCTCTATAACGAGTCTGACATATGGCCACCCACATAGATTATAGTTCTTTTGGAGTCCTTTAGAATGCTATTGTCAAATTGTGATGGGCTAAAGCCCGAGGTTGTAAACTATAGATAATCGACTGACTTGTAAAAGAACGTGCTTCTCACTCTCTTAATCAATAAATTAGTCTATATATATAATCTCTAAACTTTTCTTTTAGCCCTTGAATATTCGCCATAATTATTGTTGTTTCCTTAGACTTCTCGAACAACTCAGAATAGCTCAAATTGAACAGTTTGTAACTAATTGCTTCTTCTAATCATCTAGATTATAATTGCTACCAAATCAAATTTAAAATAAGATTGAGTCGTAAGACGTGTTCTCGACTGAATTTTAGTAACAAATTATTTCTTAATTTTTAAAATTGAATAAATAAAATTTAACATGTTATTTGTGTTAGGATTTATCTTGAATTTACTTTTACCCAATTTTCTACCATAATTAGAATTATTTTTTGGTGAAAAAAGATTTTTTTGTTGGAATTTTTTTCTTCCGTTTTAGGCTTATTTTCATTTGGAGAAAATATTTTGTATAACTATAAATTGAGGATTCTTCTTATTCCATAACACTATAAAGAGTATTGCTTATGAGAAATATCTCTCTCAATAAATTTTATGTCTTTTTAGTATTAGTTTACAATACATAAATCGTTTGATCAAATCATATTAATAATATCTTTTTTTTACTATATTTACAAATTACTAACCTCCGGATCACACTCGCTCTCGAGATTTATAACCCAACAATTTGCTCTCACCACGCAAGATGTGCTTTTTAGGACAAAACTTTCATAATATTTGTATTTTACGGCTTCTCGAGCCTCTAATATTGGAGTGCTCTGTTGTAACGTCTCACCATTTTTTCACATTTGCCGTGTGAACAAGGTCTAGTGTAGACTATACGTTTTTATCTTTTTATCTTGCTCTGTTTTCGTCTCAAAACATAATCTTTACTTCTCATGTAAACTGTTTGAAAAAAAATTTGTATAATATATGCAAGTGTGGGAAATATTAATGGGGACGTTGGTCACCAATATCATTTCGTCATACTTTTTCTATGAGAGTTTTTTTTTTTTTCTTTTATTTGAATTATTTGGATTACAGTGAGTTCGTATATATGAATGATTCAAGACAGGAAAAATGCTCAAATACGCCATTGAACTATTAGATATGACTCATTTATGTCCTTCGTTAAAAGTTGGGCTCATTCATGCCATTGCCGTTATAAAATTGATTCATCCATGCCATTACTTTTTAACGGTGATTTTCTAAAAAACTATTTTGCCACGTGGCCTCTTATTAGAGGTTCACATCATTTTTTTAAATTTTTTTTTAGTTTTGATCCATTAAGTAGAATTCACCTGCACCCAACCTATCACCTTAAACCACTTTAATATTAATCTTGATTTTGACCCTAGATTTAAACATATATATAATCATTTAGTCTTCAAACATAAAATTTACATAGTTGAATACTACTTTTAAAATAATATAGGTTAGAATAATTAATAATTTAAAATGGCAAATGAATAAATTGAGATGAAAAATTAATTTGTTTTGACTCTCGAAATCCGAACATCATCACATAATTTACGACGAAGAGAATACCACATAAATGAAGGACCACAACTTTTAATTAGGAAGAATACCTAAAACTCTCTTCTAAATTTGGATTATAAGTTTTATAATTGAATTATTGGTAGTCTTAATTATTTTGTGAATTTGGCTATTTGGTAGCCTTTATACTCTTTAACGTGAACGAGACGTAAAGCATAATTTTTTTCTGCGTGGACGGATTCTTTAATATACACATTAAAGATCCATTAATATACACATAAATAGTGTCTGCTTGAGTAGGTACCAAACAACACTAAAAAATATGTGGACTGAAAACACCCTACGTACCTGGATGGTGGTCTTTTATTTATTTTATATTTTTTTAAACTCTAACACGCCTAAAAATAAATTATGCTCTACGTCTCCTTCACGTTAAAGAGTATAAAGGCTACCAAATAGCCAAGTCCACAAAATAATTAAGACTACCAATAATTCAATTATACAACTTATAATCTAAATTTAGAAGAAATTTTTAGGTATTCTTACTAATTAAAAGTTGTGGTCCTTCATATATGTGGTATTCTCTTCATCTTATTATGTGATGATGTTCGAATTTCAAGAGTCAAAACAAATTATTTTTTAATCATAATTTATTCGTTTATCATTTTAAATTATTAATTATTCTAACCTATATTATTTTAAACGTAGTATTCAAGTGTGTAAATTTCATGTTTGAAGATTAAATGATTATATATATATATATATATATATATTTAAATTTAGGGTCAAAATTAGGAGTAATATTAAAGTGGGTTAAGATGATAGGTTGGGTGTGGTGAATTCTTTTTAATGGATCAAAACTTAAAAAAAAAAAAATGATGTGAACCTTTAATAAGAGGTCACGTGGCAAAATAGTTTTTTTAAAAATCACCGTTAAAAAGTAATGGCATGGACAAACAATTTTATAACGGCGATGACATGAATGAGCCCAACTTTTAATGAATGACATAAATAAGTCGTTTCTAATAGTTCAATGACATATTTGAGTCTTTTTCCTTCAAGATATACTAAAGATTTTAGATTTTAAATACTAGTAAAAATTCTGTTTCCAAATGATGATTAATGATGTTATATTTTATTATTTGACTAGTTAAGATATTTTAAATTTATGTAACAGATAAGCCAACTTTATTTATTTTAATTACTCTTTTATCATATATATACGTATTATCAAAAGGGCAATTCGGTGTATTAAAGTTATCGTTATGTATGGTGTTCGGGGAAGAACACCATTATAAGAATGTATCGTACGCAGTCTTATCTTATATTTCTGCTAGAGGTTAATTTCAAGACTTGAACCCATAATCTCCTTAATCACATGACAAATAATTTTATCAGTTACTCCAAAACTCCCCTTCTATATACATATTATCACCATACGTAATTTAAACTTGAAATGTTATAAATATTTTCCTATTATATATATTGACCGTTAGATCTAGGCCACTACTTTTCGAGTACTAGGATGATAAGTTGAAGGAAAAACAGAAAAAATGTCAACAAGATGACAGAAGCTAAAGGCGGTGCTTTATTAATTTTCAGTTATGGAGGTGAAAGTAGACGTCAAGAATTTCAAGTTACGATGACACGATTTGACCATTATTTTGGATGATTCTGTGAGTGTTAATTTTTCTTCGATATCCGCATTGAAATTTGATTAATTTAATTAATTTAAATTTACATCGTATAAAATTTTATTCGGAGAAAAACACTTTCTAACAGAGTTTTCTTCATATTTAGAATCAAATTCTCGATCTCTAATTAACGATGAAGCCCCAAATCCACTGCACTACAACCCATGTTGATCCGTAGGGTTACATTGAGGGGAAGCCATACAAAGGTTTAGAGTGAGGATGGAGCATATTTTCTGAGGAAAGAAAACGGAACAGAATTAAATTTAAATATGAAAGGGAAATTAACATTGTATAGGCATAAATAATTTCCATCTATAAAATATAATTCTTGGTCTCAAAATCAGTAAAGCGTCATACGAAAGTTAATAATTATAAAATATTATGATGATAAATTAAATGACAAAAAAATATATTATTAAAAATATGTTGTTGTTGTTGTTATTTTTCTGGTTATTATTATACGTTTTAACCAATTGACCTATTTACAAAACTAATATAAAAAAAATCATAAAATTGTTAGAAAAAATATTTTCCTAAATAAAACTCTTTAAAAACTACACTATGCATATATTGGTGTATGTTCGAGAGAAAAAAGATTTCTATCTATAAAAATCCAAAGCTTCTAAGTTTTATTGAAAAAGGAATTAAGCAATTATGAAAGCGATATTTTTCTACGAGGAATTTATTTTCGCTAAAAGAAAAAAAAATTGCAGTAAAATTCGATTATGATAATATCAAGTTAAAGTAGGAAGCTAGACAATCCCAATCAATAATTATAATATTTTGAAGATAAATAAACATATTTACAAAGTTATAACTTTGAAATTAAATATTCATAATACTTTTTTTCCATTTTAATGTAATAGCTTCATACGACGCCGACAACTACTAATAAGGAAAACTCAACAATGCCAGATCAATTATTTTTTTTTTTTTTACTCTAATTTTCAACCTTCATATTTAAGGTTATATCGGAAATGAATCCACAATTTTAAATTTGTGAATTTCTAATATGACCGTTTAACAAGAGGTTCAGTTTAGATCGAGAAAAATTTTAAAAACTTCCTTTAAGAATATCAAACTCTCGTCAGGCATCACACGAGCACATCAACTACGCCTTTCTCGCCACTGAGCCAACATTTTCGCTTAATTGTGAGTTTTCAAATAACATTTTCTTATACCTTCATTTAACATATTCTAAATATAAATATAGAATTTGTATAACAGTCATTGAATTTTCGATAACCTCCTATCAACGTCCTAGATTCGCTCCTAAGTCATGTAAGCTACAGGTGTTGATACAAGACAAACAAGGAGAACACGAAACACACTCCAAATCAGTCCACTAATCTTAAGGATCCGAGGACCTTCTTGGAGACCACTCTCGGATTCGCTACCAACAAGAAGAATACAAGATTCAATGATTTATATAACACCCAAAACAACATCAACACGTGAAGAACAAGAGGATTGCAATAATAATAACCAACGGTTTCAACAACACAAGAAACAACAATAAAAGATTACACTATACAAAGGGATAGAAAGATAGACTACATGAAGGCATAATCTCAAGAACCCAAGAGCATATTCCACTCTTAGACCTTTAACACTACATACTACAATTCACCTATCTCTTACGTGGCACAACAGGGACCTTGATCTCCCAAACATCTAACATTTCCAAGCTAGAATCCAACACAAGTGATTCCACACTCAAGTTGAAATCCCTAGTTACAATGTTTGGTCATAGGAGCCTTTCTCACAAGAGAGAAATGTCTAAGTGTCTACAACTTTCAATATTCATCAAAACTAATGACTAAAACCCTACATCATTCTATTTACAGTGTATTACAAATAATAGGTAAAATGACCAAAAGGTCCCTTTAATGAAATGTGACCAAGGGCGCCCTTGGAGTACAAGTTTAGGGTCGATTTTAGTGTGATCCAAGGCCTTCTCCACACTTCACTTGGACGCTTTATTGGATGGATCCAACGTATTCTCACATACGTGCATCCTCGTGGTCGTACCCGTATCATCCTCCCCTTCTTGAAAAAGGATTCGACCTCGAATCCGTTCCTTGCAAAATCAAAGAAGGACAGACAAGCAAAACATCCTCATGACATGAGGGTTAGGATTAGCACAATACACACATCACATGCCATGCCAAAGTGAGACAAACTTGGAGTATACCCACGGATCCTTGGTGTTGAACATGAAAACCTTAATATAAATGACACAAAGGAAGAGGTCATCATCAACAAAAAGAGACAAGGAAGAACCTTGCTTTCCTTCATTAGCACCCACAATCAAACATTGCTTGTCGTCTTAACCAAGCATTAAGTGGGGACGGTAGAAATTCCCACATTCTGAGAGGGTGCCGGGGTTAAATGGGAGAAGTAGCCAAGGGTCTAAGCCGAGGTTAGCCCTTCCTTCCCCTTGTTTGTTACTCACACAATTATGCATGGCATTTGCCTTTAAGAGAAGACTAACATTCAAGAATAGAGAGACACGGCCTAGAAGTCCTACCTCAAAAAGACATATGCCATCATTTACAATATTTCCGTACACATGATCTTTATGAACAAAACTACTAGCAAGGCTTTTACCACACAAGATGTTCAAAGAGTCACGTGCACCATCAAGATCAACTCTATAAACACCATCACTAACTTGAGAATTTTTAAGCACGCCACACATATTCTCAAGTAGTGGAATACATTCATGAGTAAGTTGATCTTCATTCACATCCTCACTAGTTGTTGGCAACTCACATACCAACGTAGACTCACCTTGGTTCGTACAAGGGTCAACTAGTATGTGAGTACTTTTGTCAATTGGTAATAGAATCTTATTCAAGTTATAAGGGCTAGCACTAGATGGACATAAATCATTCTTATAAGAAGAATCAATTTCCTCATCTAAAGGATCAACTAGTGCTTGCGTACTTACAACAAGAGTTTGGTCCTCACGTAACCTAACATCACCAAAAAGTATCACCATAGGGAGACTCAAACACCTCTACTCTAGGTAAATCTGCAACTACATCCAATTGGTCACTACCAGCCACAACACAACATTTTAAGTTCATAGGAGTGTAGGAAATAGTGTTTTTACCTCGTAGTTCACATGAGCTACGACCTTTCTCTTGACGTGTGTCCGTGCAGCCCACTTGCTCCCTTTGACCTACCATACGATCCAACCTTTTATTTGCTATAGCTAGGTCTCGGGACATAGTTTCAATGTAGGCTAAAATGACATTGGTGGCATTATTGTCCATGGTTTGAGAGGTGGAAGCCGCAGGTTCCCTTGTAATTGTACCCCCAAAAAAAGAACACACCTACAAAACAAAACACAAGTTAGTTCGAAACAACCTCACCGGTTTCACAAGTGTTGAAAGTCGGCTTGTACTTCGCGAGTGATTGAGGGTCGAGTCTACTCTTGCCCGGAATAGATTTTCATTTGAGTTGACTCAAGCAAAATTTGTTACGGACTTGAGCCAACAAGATACAACGAATTCACAAAAGAGAAAAGCACACAACAAACGCGTAACACGAATGAATGAACACAAAAACTAACTAACAATCTAGTAGATAAGTACTAGTTTGCCAATTAGAATTGGAACCAATGAAATTAAAACTAAGAAATAACAAAAGGAAACTAAGAAATCTAAAATTTGAGCTTAAATATGTTGTGTGAACAGTAAAATGTGATGATGTGACATCAACGTATTGGTCTCGGTTGCACACAACTTTTGTTGTCCAATTTTAAGTCTTGGTCAATTTTTCAATTTGGACTCTGGTGGAACTTGTTCAATGGAGGGAAACACAAACTAGTCTTTGGAGCTTATTTTTCAATTAAAATTTCAAGACTCAAAGTCTTGGACTAGACTTGTACTCCTCCTTAAAACATGGATCCTTGTTTTATGGGAAAGTGGTTGGGATGTGATTGACTTGTTGATGAGTGATGGTAGGTCTTTCAAGACTAACAAAGTTCTCATACTTTTTCCTTCACCTTTTTTTAATCCAACTTTCACTTTATTTTAACAAGGTGTGAAGGTTTGGAAGAACATCAAGAACACTTCAACAATCACCAAGAAAATCAACAACAATCTCCCAAGAACAACAACAAGGTTAGCTACAAACTTCCAACAAACGACCAATCCTTTGGTGTGGTGTTTTGGTCTTAACAAGGGGTGAAAATTATGATGAACAACAAGAATACAACAACTTTTCAAGAATAATAACAACACCAACAACGTCCGGCCCAAGTCCACAAGAAAGGCCACCATACGGCCAAGAACAACAACATCAATACATGGCCATTAACTTGTCACAACAACAATCTCAACAATTCAAGCTCAACTTAGGATATAGACTCAATGTGTTAGTGATGAAAAAAAGCTAACACTTAGAGACAACAAAGACAAGTAAAAATCTCGATTAATACACAACAAAAATATAATTTTCAGCCAAGAACACAAAATGGACAGATTGCTCTCTTTTCTGGAATTTTCAGTTTTTAACTTTTTTTTAATTTTTTATTTTCAACTCTCAAGCCCAAGATTGATCTTGTTAGAACAAAATCAAAGATAGCTTTGATACCAAATGATATAAGACAAACAAGGAGAACACGAAACATACTCCAAATCAGTCCATTAATCTTAAGGATTCGAGGACCTTCTTGGAGACCACTCTCGGATTCGCTACCAACAAGAAGAATACAAGATTCAATGATGTATATAACACCCAAAACAGCATCAACACGTGAAGAACAAAAGGATTACAATAATAATAACCAATGGTTTCAACAACACAAGAAACAATAACAAAAGATTACACTAAACAAAGGGATAGAAAGACAGACTACATGAAGGCATAATCTTAAGAACCCAAGAGCATATTCCACTCTTGGATCCTTAACACTACATACTACAATTCACCTATCTCTTACGTGGCACAAGAGGGACCTCGATCTCTCAAGCATCCAACGTTTCGAAGCTTGAATCCAACACAAGTGATTCCACACTTAAGTTGAAATCCCTAGTTACAATGTTTGGTCATAGGAGCCTTTCTCACAAGAGAAAAATGTCTAAGTGTCTACAACTTTCAATATTCATCAAAACTAATGACTAAAATCCTACATCATTCTATTTATAGTGTATTACAAATAATAGGTAAATTGACCAAAATATCCCTTTAATGAAATGTGACCAAGGGCGCCCTTGGAGTACAAGTTTAGGATCGGTTTTGGTGTAATTCAAGGCCTTCTCCACACTTCACTTGGACGCTTTATTGGACGGGTCCAACGCATTCTCACATACGTGCATCCTCGTGGTCGTACCCGTATCAAGTGTGTCTTTTCTTATCTAATCAACTTTCTCAAATATCTACATTTTGTGTTATCTAATCATCTTTCTCCAATACCTCTGTCAATAGCCTTACCTTTCTTAATATCTATCATAACCAATTTCTCACATATTTTCACTTGACAACTTCATGTGTATTCTCCTTACACATTTTAATTATCTCAATTCCATCTCTCTCATCTTATCTAATACAAAGACCTTATCACCCTGGTCTCACATATTTTTGTTTATAAGCCAATTTTTGTCTAATATATTCATGCATTCGTGAACTCTTTATTTCCGCTATTTTTATCTTATAATAGACATACGAATTTTTGATCAATCAATTACATTTTATTTATCCAATCTAATTGATTTAGCAATTACTTTATAAAACTATGAAACATAACATAAATTTATAATAAATAATAGATAATAGAATTCATGTAAATATGAAAAATAAATTATTATCATATTTACTAAGTACTTATTTAACAAACTAAATTAATAGTCTATTTGATCAAACTTCTGCAATTGATTTATTTTAAGAAGTGTTCTTTTTAACGTGTTTTTTCAAACAAATATTTTTGATGAGAAGCACTTTGTGTTTGCCTAATTAATTTTAAGCATCAATTAGTATTTAATTAAATTTTTAAGATTACTTTTAAGTATATTTTATCAAAGTGCTTTTAAGAGAAATTTTCTTTTTGACTTAATCTTTTTATTTTTAAAAAGTATTTTTTTTCTTCTATAAATTTAAATAAACACCTTATTATTATTTTGAAAAAGCACTTTTTAAAATTAATAAACTTGGCCAAACATTGGTGTAAATATTGGCATTGTTGGGGCAAACTCAACTTGAATCGTAACAATCGGATGAGAAAGAAAGATGTTGGAGTGGATTGGGCCACACGTCAATCACACTGTTGCCACCGCTTCACTTATTTTGACCCGATTCGACCGACAACTCCTTTACCTTAAATTTACTCCCTCGTATTTTAAAAAAATGAGATCAAAGAATGATGCTTTTTCGTTTTTGGCAATACTTTAATTTTAATTTTTTACATGACATATTTATGATCACAATATTAAAGGACATTTGGATACATTTGACACTACTTTAATTTAAGGCCATAAAATCAAAAGTTTCTTTATTTTCTTAAATTTTATGCCAAGTTAAAGTAGGTTATTCCTTTTTAAACGGAGAAAGTATTAAAATCCCCACATATATATATATAATAAAAAATCAATATTTATTGACAAATAAACAAATTAATTAAGGAAAAAAAATTAATAACTCAATTGTTTGATTATACGAACTCTCATCTAATCTGTGTGAATTTGATTCTCTTTTTATAATCATGTAAACAACACCATCAACAATCAAAGCATACATCTAGAGTGAACACTTATCCTCAAGCTGTCAATACTGCTCGGCTCAGTCCATCCAGGCTAGCTCATACGGATTTATATGTGAACTGTGGACCTCGTGGGCTAATTCATTTTTAAAAAAAATAATATTTTATAATTTAATTTTAGAATATTAATAAACATAAATATTATCAGATAATATTACATAATGTTAATACTTGTTAATCAAGTCTCCAACACCTCAAAAATTATTCCTAATAGCGAAATTAAATAACTTTTGACATGATATTCTTCAAACCAAATAAAAATACGAATAAAACAATCTAAATAGTTGCATGTATTTGATTTATGGGCTGGCCCACGGGCGAGCCCAACCCACGTTGCTCAAGCCCCATGGGCTGCGGGTTTATACGGGCCATGCTAAAAAGCCTTATTTCTAAACAGGATGCAAAAACTAAAGCTCAACTCTATCAAATTACAGATCGACCTAACAGGCCTGACCTATATTGACGACTCTACTTTTTAATTATCTTAATTAAAGAGTAAGAATAGCCTCTGATCATTATCTAATTACAATAATTTTCTTTTAAATATCCTAATTTTGAAGATTTCTTTTTTGGTAAAAAAAGACAATAGAGTATATTACTGTTGTTGGAGTATGCCCCTTTCCTGTAATTAATAAACTATTTCTTTAATTAATTAAGGAAATAACAAGTAAAGCACTATGTTCTATTCCATTCGTTCCATTTTATCCGTTCCAAATCGGAATGATACAGCTATTAAAAAAATAATAATTAGTAATATAACTTTATCATTTTATCCCTTTTAATTGTGTCTTGTTGTTAGTTCCAATATTGATGGATGAGTAATATCAAAACACCATTTATATTCTTAATGGTGTACTTTTAATAATATTCTTTTTTGTAATATTTTTTAAGAATACTAATAATAAAGAGTAATCAATTACATTAAAGATATAATAAAAAAAATTATATTATCGTAATAAATAAAAAAGAATAAGTAAAATAGGATAATAAATTAAAAAATTTAGAACGAGCGAATATTTTACTACTCTAAATAGGGAAGAGATACTTTGATAATAATGATGGAAGTATAGACTTTAATAAGGCATGAGATTTCAATAATAAAAAAATATTCCTTCATTCCTCTTTTTCACTTTTTGTCATTCACCATTTCACACTTCTATGCACTTGTGTGTCCCTGTTCCCTAGAATCTCTCACCCTGTCTCATGCACACACACACTGAGTGGGATTCCTTGCTTTTACCTTCAAATCTCTTCCAATTAATCTTTGATTTTTATTTTCTCTCCTCTTTTTCCACCATAATCCCATCTCAATTCCTTTCCAAGGCCCACAATTTCCAGTTTTTGTGTCTCAACAAACCCTAGTTCTTCTAAAATTCACAGATTTTCAAACACCCTTTTCTTGATTTGGTGCATATATGTTGATCTTGGGTCATATCATGTTGTAATTCAGCTTAAAGGGTTGATTTTCTTGGAGTTTGTTTTTTGGGATTATTTGGGAATTTTGTAAATTGCTTTAAAGATTGATCCTTTTTTGTTAAATTGAGAACCCCAACATTCCCAATTTGGGATCTTGAAGCTGAATTTTGGGTTTTGATTGGTTTTTGAAAGGGGAATTGGATAAGAAAGTTTGAAGCTCAAAGTTTGGTGGATTTTGTTATATATATATATATATATATATATATATATAGGAGTTTTTGAAGGATATAAGAAGATGGAAAGATACGAGCTTGTGAAGGATATAGGGTCTGGGAATTTTGGTGTTGCAAGGCTCATGAGGCACAAGGAGACAAAAGAGCTTGTGGCTATGAAATACATTGAGAGAGGACACAAGGTTTGCATAATTACTGTTTTTTTTTTTATCATTAATCTGACATCTTCTAGTTGTTTTAAATGTCTGATGCTCATTATTTTGTATTGTTTATTGTGTTTTTTTCCTAATTATTAGTTAAACATTCTTTAATCAGCTAGGTTCCCCAGTCTCTTTTTTATATGCAATATTATATAGATTTGAGATATGCCACTTTTGTTGTAGATTGATGAGAATGTAGCAAGGGAGATCATTAATCATAAATCACTTCGACATCCGAACATAATTCGCTTCAAGGAGGCAAGTGTGTTCATATAATTCACTATTTTGCAATGCCCTTTTGCTTTCATGTTGTTTTCTTTTGAAAATGGAAAGAATAAGTTAAGGAATAACTGGTCTAACTGTTGTTCATTTGTTTTGTGAGATGCAGGTGGTATTGACTCCAACTCATCTTGCTATTGTCATGGAATATGCAGCTGGTGGAGAACTGTTTGAGCGCATCTGCAATGCAGGAAGGTTCAGTGAAGATGAGGTATAGTTAAAATTTCTAACTGTTTCAATAATAAGTCTAGCATAAGCTTCCGGTGTGATGAACGAATTATGTAATTTTAGAAGGCCACACTTATGGGATCTTAGGGGCCTTGATTCCCTCTCTTTAATGCCTCTCTCATTTGGTTCTCGCTGCTGTTATTTCAGGCTAGATACTTTTTCCAGCAGCTTATTTCAGGAGTCCACTACTGTCACAACCTGGTGAGCAACTTACAAGAATTTACAGATAATTATTCTTTAGCTGTGAACATATAAAATGCCATCTTTTAATTTAAGGGAGTTAGTCCTCATCCCTGATCAAATTTCCATTGCCTTTGCAGCAAATATGCCATAGAGATCTGAAACTGGAGAATACCCTTCTTGATGGAAGTGCAGCTCCACGCTTGAAGATATGTGATTTTGGATACTCAAAGGTTGATGTGTTCTGCTGATTTGTAGGTATAGACTTATATTATTCCCATAGGAATTCTAAGATGCTCATAGTTTTCTCCTGCAATTGCAGTCGTCCCTGTTGCATTCCAGGCCAAAATCAACTGTTGGGACTCCAGCTTATATTGCTCCAGAGGTCCTCTCCAGAAGGGAATATGATGGCAAGGTATCAATGTGATTAATTATGTGATTTTTTACATTTGGTGGAGACTGGAGAGGCATTATGCAATTGATATTTCTCTGGCATCATCTGTGTGGAGCTGAATTTGCTACCATATGTGTCATTTATGGTAAATAATAATAATATTTCCTCCTATGGGTAGTTAGGAAACCAATATTACTGGTCGCTATATGACTTGTTAAGAAGCCACTATAACTTGTCGCTCTATACTTGTATAACTGGTCGCTCTACGACTTGTTGAATTTACAGGTGATGCTTCCATCGTTGCGGAAATTGCATCTTTTTGCTTACATCCCCATTATTTTCTAAAGGTAGATCTTTTTACTGATCTTTATTCTTAGGCCATGACTTTTGTTTGTGATTGATTCAGCTGGCTGATGTTTGGTCATGCGGGGTGACACTTTACGTGATGCTGGTTGGGGCATACCCTTTTGAAGACCAGGAGGATCCGAAGAACTTCAGGAAAACTATTCAAGTGAGTATTTTTAAGTCTTCATATATCCGACGAACTTCATGTGATGCTTACACTTTTTAATTTGGCATTGATGTTCCTCTTTCCAGCGAATAATGGCGGTACAGTACAAGATTCCCGACTATGTTCACATATCTCAAGATTGCAGGCACCTTCTCTCTCGCATATTTGTTGCCAATCCAGCAAGGGTACGCTCTCTTCTATCTCTATTGGCTGTATTATAGTGGAAGTTTTGCTTGAATTTTTAGTGGGTGAACAATTTGAATAATTGCTATTTACTGAATCTAGTGGAACTTATACACATTCAATAGATTATCCTGCAATTAAGTCATCAATGTTACAATTTATATCCTGGATTGCCTATATATTGAATAAGATTTCCTGAATCACCCTTATCTGAACCAAAACTTTGAACTTCGATATGATGGAAAATTACTTCAAGCTTTCAACACTGGTTTTTGCTTGATCTAGGCTTCATCCTTGGTCTTGAGTAGTGAATGCAATTAGATAATATTATTCCATGGTTCTTGTCAGGGCACTGTGTTGTTTAATGCTCCAACTAACATTGGTTTAATGTCAAGGAGTACAGCAATTGCATGTGCCATTAATTAAGCAGCGTTGCTTAGTCCATCAGATCTTATTTTATGTACCTGCCTTATTCTTAAGCGATCAATTCTCCCCAAAAGATGTTATCTTCTAGTAGTGTGTGGCCACCTCGAAAAAAAGGGAGTTGAGCTTGTTGTTTTTTCCAATTCAGATACTACTGTGTTAATGATTCCTTGTGACCTGGCTTCTATTTCAAAATGAGAGAGCATCAGAATCATCTAGAGGGGAAATAATGTGATATCTCAATTTGATGGTAATTTGTGATTTTGTAGGAGTTCCTATAGTTGTAATGGCAGTCCGCATTTGCACTCTTACCCTTGAAAAAGAACTTTGAATGAACGTCTGCTTTGTCATCTCTTCAAACATATCAACATTCAATCTTATCCTTGAAAAAGAACTTTGAATGAACGTCTGCTTTGTCATCTCTTCAAACATATCAACATTATAAAGTGTGTGTAACGCTGTAACATGTCACTAATTATAAATAAAAATTATATGTACTGATATTAAATTTGCATCTTCCATTTGTCTGCTCCGGGTGTTCTTACCATATAGTAGGAGGGAGTGAACAGAAAAATGAGAAAGTTATAACAGATTTTAATGAGGAGGAGATTGTGGCTTGCCTAATAGGCAGATTTGTTTTGCAGAGAATCACAATCAAAGAAATCAAGTCACACCCATGGTTTTTGAAGAATTTGCCTAGGGAATTGACAGAAGCAGCACAGGCAGCTTATTATAGAAAAGAAAACCCGACATTTTCGCTTCAGAGTGTGGAGGAGATCATGAAAATTGTGGAAGAGGCAAAGGCCCCTCCTCCAGCTTCCCGTTCAGTCTCAGGTTTTGGCTGGGGAGGTGAAGAAGAAGAAGAGGAGAAGGAAGGAGATGCAGAAGAAGAAGTGGATGAGGAGGAGGAAGAAGAAGACGAATATGACAAACAAGTGAAACAAGCACATCAAAGCTTAGGGGATGTTCGTCTCAGCTAAGTGTATATTATCTTCCTTATTCGTGGAGAAGTGTGGACACACACATAGGCCTATTTATGTTTCTTTTAGCTTATAGAAGCTATGGTATTTGGCATTTTATGGTTGTGTAAAAGTTGTTTCGCGTAGCCCTACATGCTACATTATCCTTTTTGCTTGTAGAAAACTATAGCTTTTAAAGTGTCATTGGTTGTGTCGAGACTCTTTTTCTCCCTGTTGTGTGGAACTTAAAAAAGTCTGTAAATTTCTTGAGTTGTGAGGTAAGGAGGCTTGTGAATTATATTTCCGTAAAGACAAAGGCATTGGTGTATTTTAAGTTGGAACTTGAATGAGCCTGAGTTACTATTGACAGGAGTCTTTGGTAAGTTTTGTTGTATGCATCTTGGATATCCGCAGAGAATTTGAATACATAGTCCTGGTGGTCTTTCAGTCTTACTTGCTTTTATGGGTTTTATATTACTGTTGATGTTTGAACTTGTCAGTATTAACATATTACTGCAACACCCTACCATTTAATTTAGGTAGGGGTTATGTACGCACTTTATCCTCTCCGGATCCATTTTGTGGAATTAGATTGAGTATATTTATCGTCCTCTTTGTGGGAATTAGATCGGGTATATTGTTGTTGTGTATAATTACAGCAACAATATAAATATTGAAATTGAAAATTAACTGTACTAGACCTAATAAATATTTCACGTGTAGTATAAAAAAGAATATTATATGTTATGTTAGTGTTATAAAGATATAATCCTAATGGTAATTTATAGCTTCACACAATGATCTTGGTTTCTCTAGTTCTCTCTATATTCTATTCTATTACTACAGTTTTAGATATTTTTTCAACATGGACAGCGACAACAATGATATTAATCAATACAGTAAGGATTACCACACAATTAGATATTTCTATTCTTCTCTTGACCGATTCGATTCATCTGATTTTTGTTCTAATTAAGCAATATCCCTATATTTGATATTAAAATCCAAAATTTAGCGAGAATAACCGATCAATCACTTGGAAATTAGAATAAAGCACACTGTTCTTTTGTTGAGAAACAGATAAGAGTGAAAGGAAAGGTTGAGAATTATGACATTCCACCCCAATTT
>NC_061118.1:159848734-159889670 GCF_002878395.1 Capsicum annuum
CGACTTAGAACCAATAACCGTATAGCAACAAAACATAAATGCATATAAAGTTATACAGGCAAATATAAACTATCACTAGCCACAAGATAATACTAGTGCCACAAGATACAACTAAGTTGTATATCTGAAACCATAGACAACACACAACCCACGAACAAGAAACTTCAGACACAAATAAGGAACGCCCCCTACTGCGACCGACGCCCTCTCACCCCCTAACCTTGTATCCTAATCCGCATCCTCCTCACCTTTCTATCAGGGGTCATGTCCTTTGTAAGCTGTAACTGCTCCATATCATGCCTAATCACCTTCGTCCAATACTTCTTCAACCTACCCCTACCCCGCCTAAAATCATCCATAGCCAGTGTCTCACACCTCGGCACTGGAGCATCAGAACTCTTCCTCATCACGTGCCCGATATTTCGCATCTAGATATATTTGATTGTTATGTTGTGAATCCATGTATTAAAATGGATAATTGAAATTATACACATACAAAAGAGTTCATGTGCGAACTATATTTGCAAATAATATTACTCCAAACTAGTAATCAACTTTTCTAGCGAAAGAAGAAAAATGAAAATGAAGAAGTATCTTATCAGGTTTCAAATGTAATTTGATATCTTCGTACATAAGTCCTTCATTAGTTATATTCATAACATTGCATGACATGCATGTTTTCAGTTATCAAATTATAGTCTGTGATTATCTTACGTAGATATTAGTAAAAGTAAAAAGAGACCTCTCTCATTTTTATGCATTTAGCTAGTACTGTTTTAGTCAAATTAACAGCTAAGTTTAAAAATGCATTATTTACTTCCTTAACTTTATATATTCAATCATTAGAATATACTACATTATCAATTTAAGATGACATATATTTTGCCAAAAAACTCTACATTCACATATATATTTTATATAGAATCTTATTAAGAGTGAGGCAATGTAAAAGAATCCGTTATCGTCCAGCGGTTAGGATATCTGGCTTTCACCCAGGAGACCCGGGTTCGATTCCCGGTAACGGAATATTTTGTGACTCAAATGTATTCAGATCATTGCTTATTCGATTTTCTTAAAATGAAATTGAAACAACGAACATAACCTGTTAAAACAAGGCGATTGTAAATTTTTCTAACTGATTTCCTTTTGGACAAATAAATAGAAACATCACACACGTCCTTAACATAACTTTTCATAGTATTTTCCAAAAAAGAGGTGAAAGTGACATACTTGTATTTCTCCAACTACCAATTCACAGTGTGCTCTGCTGGATTAATTCTGATATTTAGTAGTATATTTCCAATTGTAGAACAAGACAAGAAACTAGCATAACAACGGCCCATTAGCTCAGTTGGTTAGAGCGTCGTGCTAATAACGCGAAGGTCGCAGGTTCGAGACCTGCATGGGCCAGAGGTCTATTTTTACTTTTTTGCTAGTTGTTATGTACTGCGTAACGTTTTTCCTCCCCAAACCCCACCCTGTGGGAATACACAGGTTATGGTATGTTGTTGCTGCTCTGCTAGGACAAGAAACTAGCATAGACCTCCAAGAACACTATCTCTTGAGTACAATATTTAAGAAAAAGTAATATATAAACAGGATTGAGATTGCAAAAATAGTTAGTCACTTGGTGCATTTGCAGGAGAGAGTTGAGTTCCAACAGATTTTGAGTATTAATTTACATGCTTGATTATATCTCCAAGAGAAGTGCGGAATTGAAATCAACTTGTACTAGATAATTGAATCAGATATTAGATATATACCGAGCAATCACAACAGCTAAGATGAACATCAGTAACTCCGCCTACCAGAACCAGCTCTCCGTCTAGACTTCCTCTTCTTGCTCTTAGGAGCAGTAATCCTGGAAATAGAGCAAACTTTTGGAGCCGGTTGATCATCCTGGGCAGGCTCTGGATCTGGAACTGGAACACTAGCTGCAGTGGTAACCTCCTGGACATGCTCTAAAACCGGAGGCTTTTCCACAGAATGAATCTTGAATTCCTCAAAGTTGCTCATCTCTTCCTTCATTTTTTGATTGTAGATTAGGACGCCATCTTCAGGCTGCACGTGTGAATGATGATTGTATGAATTCAAAACATCAAAATAGCAATAGGTTTTAGGTCACCATGATACCATATGAAGAATATTCGTGATCTAAAAGCAGGAAGTAACAATGACAGACAGAGAATGATGGAACATAAAATGGAAGTTAAAAGAGAACAAATAAAAGCACATCCCCACCATTTAGCCAACCTATTTTGAAAACCAACACATTCTTTTTGAAGGGTTAATGACATATGATGAATCATAGGCACATACAGAGACACAGAACAGCAATCCACGAAGAATAACGAGTCATATTGAAGTACTCACATTGGTGTTTCTATCCAAAAGTGAACGGCCTGTGCTTTCAATCACATCAGGGACGCTCACTGCTTTTCCATACCTTGAAGCTGCACTGTCAGGCATAACCATATTATACTCAGATATCAGTTGTGATACAACATCACGTGATCCTGCTGGCATTTTAACTCGATTGTCTTGAAAAAGGCCAGAACTTCGAGCAGAGCTTCCCAAAGCATTACATGGTAGAAGCGATGTCAAGTCATCAGTGCTTGAGAACATCTCATTCTCACTTGTTACCTTGTCAAGTCTAGTTTTAAGCTGGATAACTTGTGACTGAAGAACCCCAATCTTGTGGAGTATTTTCTCCAGGGAAGTATCACCATCAGCAGGCTGTTGGTGCAAGTCATCTTGAATCTCAAACTCAGCACCAGCATTGCTCTTGTCAGAGCAGATGGCTACAGAATTAAGAAGTGAAATGATTCAAATTCTTTGAACAATTAGACGAAAATTAAGTCCGCAACTTTTTTTAGAAGTTTTGAGCCGATCTGTGCTGTGCTGGTCCTGATCAGGGGTTGAAAACCTTTGGCCCATCCTAGCCCGAAATGTCAGCCAGGATAGCCCAGGCCAATTTAAGGAAGTGGGCTCGTTCGGAGCTCATTTTTAAAGGCCAGTTGGTGAGTTTCCTTACTTACTAAAGTGTTTTACCAGGCTTTTGACAAACTCTTAAACTAGTTTCATCAATTAACACAATAATTAACAATAGCAAGCATCACGTCAATTAACAGAAATTTGGAGCGAACACCAAAACAACAGCACTAGATTATACGTCCTGATGATTACCCAACCCAGGTTACCAAGTTTCATACAATACCCATTAAAGTTGCAAGAAAACATCAGAGGAATTATATGGTCACACATAGAACAGGGAGTATTACACTCCTCAGGTTATCACCAGATTCATACTCGTGTATTGCAATTAACAGCATTGCAAAAGATGAGAACGAAGCCAATAACATTGCTTAGAAAACACAACCACAAGTTACTGCACCTAAAAGCACTTCTTAATGTTTATCATTATTATAAATATTTTATCTGCAATTGTTACCACCTGTTTCATATCTCCTAATTATTGTTTTCTCATATCTTAACAAATTTAAAGACGATTACATAACAATCAAGTAGATATATAAAATGGGACAGAGGAGTATTATCCTCTCAAATTTTGTGAAAGTAATAGATCTACTGTGACTAGGAGATTTGGAGTAGGGCAAAACCAACGTATTGCCTTCCCAGAACTAAGAGCATAAGGCTAGGGCTTGTTATGTCATATGTGATGGTATTATACCCAAATTTATTTTTTAACAGCATCAAACTGATAATTGCCATTAATTTTACTCCAACAAATGCATTTTTTACACGCATGCACAAATCTGTCACCTAAAGTGCCGTCGGCAATACCTATGTCACTCGTCGAAAAACTCTGAGTCACTCTTTTCACTTACTTTAGCTTGCTTCATTTTCCTTGATTTTAGGAATCTTAGCTTAGTCGCTATTGCTCACTAACTACTAATCAGATCAATCCAATTTAACTTCCGCCTTAACCAACCAGTCGATGTAACCTAACTAAATGACTATGCATAGTCTCGAGCAACCAAGTAATCTTGTATCTGTCAATGAAAGTACTAACTAATTGTAACTGCTCAATGGACGTAAAATAGGACTTATGGCATATTGACAGAATTAGAGGTCACAAGAAAATTAGCATTAGGGATCAACTTCACCAACAAATCTAAGAGGCACAAAAAAGGAAAAGTACCAACTGAACTAGAAAACTTCAATCTCTAACATCTCCCTGGAACATTAAAGAAACTTGAGCTCAAGAAATGATTATAAATTCTTAATCAAACAGCAGGTGCCTTGCACAAGAAGTCACAATTCCAAACAGCTTCCAAACATAGCCGCTGTTGTGTGTGCAATTGCCATTGATAAAAGACTTGAATAGAAACAACATATGCATTGCGACCATTTTGATGTTATCAAATTATTTTTCCACCAAGAAGAAACAAAGAACCACAATAATTGCAACTCAAAATTAAGAAAGTATGCATTCAAACCTATTTTGTCCAACTCATTGTCCAGAAAAGCACCATCAGCACTTGACTTTCTTTTTTCTGCAAGTCACAAATACAGATTCATGATTTGCAAATGAAAATGTGAAAATAGGCTAAGGACAATGACGGGAAATATTACCAAAGAAAGAAAACAAGGGATGATGAGACATATAAGCTGCTGTATCCAATGTGTCTTCAGTTCTTCTTCTCTTCTTTCTCTTCACAACCTTATCTCTTAAACTATTACAAGAAAATGGAAGTGACTTTGAACCTAAATCTTCCAATCGAGCACTTCCCATTTGAAGCTTCATCTGATGGTTGCCATCCCGCATTTGTTTCTCATATTTCTGAGTTTGAGACTGAAGCAGATGGAGTCTCAACTCAATCAACTTGCATCGCTGCCTAAGAGGTCGTATAAACTCTCTCCAATGAGGAGTCACCTTTTTCCTCCTAAAGGACAAAAAGAAGGAACATGTTAAGGTTTATGTAGATATTCTCTTACTTTATAAAGGCACAAACCCCCAGAAAAGGCTACACTATCCCTAAGACAATGTTGAATCGACATGAACCGACATATAAGCAAAGGATGAGATGATTAGCCTGTTCTGTCTGTGAACAAGAAACTCAAGTTACTCAACAGCAAGTTCATGGTCAGACTAGGTCAACCAACTACCCTAGGGGGTAGCCTGGCGGTTGAAGGTTGAAGATCAGAAACGACCTTAGGAACCTGGTTCAAATCTAGTAGCGGCGACACAATATGAATTCTTTCTACATGCTGAGACCTTGGTGGCAAAGTTAGCCAATACCTATACTGAGTGGTAGCATATACCAAGTGAATTAGTCGAGGCGCGCACAAGCTGGCCCAACCACCATACCAAAAAAGGAAAAAAAAAACATACGTTGAACAACTAAATCATACATAGACAATTCTTCATAGCAAACCAGTCCGTTAATGTAACAAGAAAATTAACTTTAAAAGATGTATCAATCCCCGCATATGACTGGTCTGCATGTCTACTGGCAAAATTTTGCAACCAGAGAACATTTTTAACAGTGACCACACACTCTTGATCCACTCATTGACTTCAGAGTCTATTTCTCTCCTCAATGTAACTTTTGCGAGTTCCATCTCCAGG
Source organism: Capsicum annuum (assembly GCF_002878395.1). Classification (NCBI taxonomy): domain Eukaryota; kingdom Viridiplantae; phylum Streptophyta; class Magnoliopsida; order Solanales; family Solanaceae; genus Capsicum; species Capsicum annuum. Next base: position 159,854,328 of record NC_061118.1, read on the forward strand.
TTTTGTTGGAGGTACAGGACAGATACAGCAGCAATTACCATCTTCTCTCTTTGACAGGAATTACTTTTTATAGACTTATCATTCTCATGTCAGACAATACTCTTATCTTTTTTTCTCAACCTAAATTACACGCCCAAACAATCAGTGACAAACAAATAGCCCACCCAATTAAATCATGTAACGAAAAACAAAGATGTGCAACTTTTTCTACTGGATTTAGCAAAGCTAAAAATGCTTTGCAGACTTTTGAAGTTTCCCCACTGGCATAACGTACAGAAAGAGATCTTGAGTTCTGCCATCAATTTCATTTTCAGATGAATAAAGCGAAGAACTATTATGCTTATTCACATATGAAGCATCAATACTCAGAGGAAGAAACGGTGAATAGCTTGCTACTAAATTGCAATTTGTGTGGCATATATAATGCATGTTTCTCTATCTTTATGGGGTCTAGTGGGTCATACCAGCAAAGTTAAACAACTTCTGTGCTGTTGGCAGAGGTAAGGCACGAGTAATGAGAAAAATAAGATTTGGAAGGTCATTCCTCTTTGCATTACATGGAGAATCTGGCTCGAGAGGAATGAAAAGAAGATGCTTTAAGGTAATGAGGAGAATGTTCTATTGTAAAATATATAGGAATTAGTGTAATTCAGAATTTTCTGCTGATAACAACATAATGCTGGAGTTCTTGGAATCCTTACAGCATTGAAGTGTTCATATCCAGCAAATCTTTTTGTACCATGTCTCAGTACCAGCTTCGTACTGAACCTTTATACATAAAATTTACCTTTATTTATCAAAATAATGAAGCATAAAAAGTCAAAGCATCAGAAACCAAACTGCAGAGTGCAGACTACAGGGAAAAATAAAAGCTATCCAATAAATAAAGATCTAGAAGAAGTAATACATACGTCATCCTAAATATGTCACCAAATCCACTAAATGCTTGTTCTGATGTAGCATCACCATTGTATTCTGATGTACACTCCGTGTCATTCATGGTTGTGCAATCCTCTGTTTCAGAAATAATACTCTCAAAAGAACTTGAGCTTTCCGTCAACTCCTCCCTATCTGATTGCACCAGCACATTATCAGCAGGCTCTGTACCTGTTATATCAATTTCATTGTCCTCACTGTCATGGATTTTTTTTACTTGTTCAACCAAGGAGGTATAGTCCCCATAGTTGCTAGCAGAATTTACATAACTAGCTTCAAGTTCTTTAGAATCACTTCCACTCTGCTTTTTTGCTGAAGACTCTAACATCGTGTCTGTATTTTGCTTGTTCTCTAATTCAGGTCCCATTTTGCAATATCATACACTTCAAACCATTCTCATCAAAATGCAAGAAAATATGTGCAAATGCCCTGCCACGGAAAGGGAAATTGCTATGAGAAACTCCAAGACAAATACACAGGATTTACTTTCTTTTGCAGTTCATCCATTGTTGCAGGGTTGACCCTTTGTTATTGTTAAGTATTCCACATCGGAAAAGGGATGGGTAATTGGTCTCCTTATATAGACTTGGGCAATCCTCCCCTCATGAGCTAGCTTTTGAGGTTGAGTTACGCCCAAGATCCATTCTTTACATGGTATCAGAGCCAATGGCCCATCCCAAATCTTTGTTCACCGATGTTGGGCCCCCATATTATATTGTCCACGCTCCAATTAACGAGGCCTGGGCGTGCGGGGGAGTGTTAAGTATCCCACATCGGAAAAGGGATGGGTAATTGGTCTCCTTATATGGACTTGGGCAATCCTCCCCTCATGAGCTAGCTTTTGAGGTTGAATTAGGCCCAAGATCCATTCTTTCTAGTTATTTTCCAAAAATAATGAATTATAAAGATGACCCTTTATTGTTTCAAAAACATAATGAAGTAAAAAGAAAATATTTGCTTTGGACATTGCCAAACCTGGAAGTACCAACAACTGCTTCAGGTTTTCAAATGGCATTCACTAGAATATATTATCAATAAGTTAAAAGGAAGTATCAAACAACAAATAATGCTAGTTTTTTTAGACTGATATTTTTTAGAAATGAAAGTAGTACTAGTTAGAAGTCCAACATTGGTTGTGGGACCACATGAGCGTTAAATTAGATCATTTCCTTATCATGGTACCAGAGCAAGTAGAGGTCCTAGGTCAGAATCTTGCCACCAACCATTATTAAAAAAAATAAAAATTCACGTACTTGACACATGAAAAAAGTCAAAGCCATATGTGACGAGCAATTTTGTATGCGGAATTAAATAATTAAGTGGCTCTCTCTAATGGACTCATCCCAATTCTCGGTTTACTCTATATTGGGCTTCACATATTTTGTCCATGCTCCGTAGGACTGGGCGTGCGAAGGTGTTAGAAGTCCCACGCCATTTGTGGGATGGGATATTGCTCTCCTTATATAGTCTTGGCATCCTCACCGCATGTGCAAGTTTTTGAGGTTGAGTTAGATCCATCTGCATCTTCTTTATCAATTCTAAATGCAAAACTTTCAACCATGCAACGTGCTATTAAAATCTAAAAGTTACCCTTCATCATATATATCATCTAGATTACACCTGTTAAATTTTGTTCTTCTTTCTTTATCCTATTACCCTTCACCACGACATTTAGGGAAGCTTGCTGCTTTACTTCTTAACATGAAATAATAAACGGTAAAAGTCCTAATTAAAGAATATGTCTGAACAAAATGAACAAACAAAAAAATTAATAAGAATAACAAGACAAATAGAAAACCAAACGATCCCATCCTCATCTCTCTCCTCTCATAAGCACATATTATCAACACACACCTCTATTTTCCTTCCATTTCATGAATATTCTTTCTTAGCATCTTTCACAGTGATCCTAGTTGATCAATAAAACTCTATTCCAAATGATACGAATAATGATACTAACCAAACGAAAACTCAGAAAAGAAAGAGATGATCAACGAAACCAAACTAAGATAAGTCGGTCATTGAAGGAAATAAAATTTTTAGAACGAATTTGGTCCCTCTTGCCTTGAGGTGGGTTGTTGGGATAGAGAGAAATCAGAGAGCTTTCGAGGGGATAGAGTCTAGCTTTTCCAAGGTGAGGAATAGCCTCTGGTCTCTCATTTGCTTTTGGGCACCCATAATGTTCCTAGTTGTATAGAAGAATGGGTGGACTTTGTAGAGAATCAGATTTTGTAAATTCTTTACTTTTTTTTCCATGGTATATGGCCAACTCGGCCTTGTTTATGAATGAAATACACTTGCCTTACCAAATATTTTTAAAAAATGGGCAACAATTAGCTGTCAGCATTGGAAATAATTTTGAAATGGGTTTGTCATAGCTTCAATCATGGTGAATTTCCAATTAAAAAGGGTTAGAAGGATATATCTTAAAAGGCGAAATGACTAGCGAGACCCTTTTACTCATGACTTTGCCAGCTGACCATTTAAACTCAATCAAAATAAGATTTTAGACCACTTTGACCATTGACCGAACTTATGTGACATTTGTTTGCTGACTCAATACTAACACTTGGTGTCACACTTTTAAAAGTGAGTATATGCAATGAATTTGCTTAAAAAGGTACTAAATTCAAAAGAAAAAAAAATGAGGAAAAAAAAAAGAAAAAAACAGCAACCCCTCTCTTCTTACACTGCATCTCCGCACTATTCTATCCATCGATGATCGAACGTCCATCAATGACTGGGTGTTTTGGTGAGTTTTGACGGCGTCAATGGAGGTTTCAGATGTTGAAAGAAAACTAGCCGTCAATGGTGATCGTTTCTGGCGGTTGTTTTGCTCCAGTGGCTAGGGGTCTTCCATGGTGGCGGTGTGGTGGTTCGGATGAGGGACGATGAAGATGAGAGAAAAATCTTTTTTATCTGCGTCGTGCTCTATGTTTGACCGTGTGTGCTGTGTGCTCTTCTCGTCGAAGAAGAAGACCCCAAAAATGCTCCCAATCTATTTTAGCAAATTTGTCCAATTTTTTCTGATAAAGTGATGTCTCCTAAACTTTCTCCCAGATTCGCAATGCAAAGTGTTTCCTACCAACAGCTCAACCATATACTTGAGACATCGCATAACCTCAAAACTGAACAAGTATGCTTCTAAAGAGTAAATATAAAGGGAAACCTCAACCAACGCCAACTTCCCGCTCGTTATTGAGAATTTCTGTGTGTTCCATAGGGTTTTGTGCACCTTAGAAAGTGGTTCGGTTGAAGAAGAGAATAAGTGGGATGGAGATTATGCTGATGGTGGTTGTGGGCTGGGGAAGGTGGAGGATGGTGACAGAAATAGCAATTTTATTTTACAAAAAAATAAATAGAAAACTTATTATTTTCGTCTTTTATTTAACATTTTGGATTAATTATTAAGAGAAACAGTTCATTAAGAAAATTATGACATGACATTAATTTATGTGACGTGGATGTGATATGTCATTTATTTAAGGGCGTGTGAGCTACACACATGGTAGGAGGGGTTTAAAATTCTTATTTTGATCGAGTTTAAGTTTTCAGTTGGCAAAGTCGTGAATAAAAGGACCCAGTTAACAATCCAAGCAAGTATAAGGGCCTCCCCTGCTATTCCGCCTATCTAAAGGAGTGAAATGGAATGGAGAAGAAAAAGAGACAACCTTTCTGCAAAATCAAGATTCAAGGCATCAGACAAATGAAGCACTCAGTTCAAATCTCTACATGGATTTGCACTCAAGGTAAGGCCTAGCAATCGACAAAGTTGGAATAAAACCATGGGATGCAAGGTTTCCGATAAATAACAAGCCACGTATAATTTTCATATCCACCTAAGTCACGCGGGCAGAATTTATACTACTACTAGTGGAAAGACGCAAATATCCGGCAGAGCTATCTAGTATCGCCAGCACCTTTGTCCTGCTGATAAGATACAACCATACCAGTACCAAGCTGGTTGTCCCAATACCACCTTAGTTTTTTTTAACAAGAAATTCGACAATCAAACAAAATCCAAATATCTCCAAACCCAACAACCACTCCCAGAAGGCCAATCTTTGATTTCTCCTTTCCCCTTTTTTAATCTATGAACACTTCTCTTTTCGATAACCGTGGTGTCTGGGCCCGCTTTCAGTGCACCTCTACTAAATACAATGATACCCGTTAACTCCCACCAGCAATAAATATTAGGTAACTCTATCCACCAAGTTTAGGACAGATGGGAAGAATCACCTAATGTTTTTTTTTTGTCTCTCCTGAGATTTTTAATCTATTAACACATTTTTCTTCAATATTAATGAAAAATCACAAACTTTTTTTGGGTTTAATTTAGATAATCTATTAACATAACTAATTAGAATTCTCCTAAAACATAACAAAAAAAAACTTTCGAAAAACACAACACATGCATAGTGGTCTAAACCCATCAGAAAACCCAATTCAACATATGATCATATTTTTTTTTCAAGAAAGTAAATCAAAGTGCCAAAACATCAAAACCCCAATTCCCAAATTCTATCAGAAAGTGAAAAGAAGTAATCTTTACATACCACTGTTGAAGAAACAGACAATTTCCCAAGATCCTCGCAGCTCCGATTATCAAAGAAACCTGATTACTTGATTCTTTTGTCGTCGACGTTGAGTGAGAGAGGGTACCCTATGTGGGGTGAGGGGGGTAGGGTAGGGGTGGAGGAGTGGGGAGGGGGGGGGGGTAACAGAACAGAGAGACGTGTTGCAGTATGTGTCAAATACTTGGGGAAGAAGCAGAAGCTGATTCCTTCACAGGAAACAGTCTTTATTGTGTTTTTTTTTTTTTTCAATTTTATAATATTAAAAATATATTATTATTGCTTACTTGGAGTAGTTAGTTTTGCTGATTAGGTAATTTTGGTAACTTTTTTTTATTTAATTGAGTAGTAAAAAAAACTGCTTTCCTTTTTTCTCTTTTTCTTGTTATATTAAAGGTGAAAAGGCAAAACTGTTATATAACAGTATAATTTTCTTTAAAATTTAATCAGTAACAATAATATCATTCATTATATAAGCACATTATTTATAAAATTGTCATTTACCACACTCATACTTAAATATTGTGCAATAGTATTATGCAAAAAACAACAAATACATTTTCTTTTTTGGTACACAAAACTTTTTTTTTTTTTTTACGAACTTGTTTTAGAATAACTAAATGTGATTTAAACGTCAAATATCATAGAGAAGTTTGACCATGTGAAAATTACTCCTATTATGCAATAATATTATGCTAAGAAAACAAATATATTCCTTTTTTTGGTACACAAAACTATTACTGTTTACTATTTTATTGCAATCTATTTTTCATAACAAGTAAATGTAATTTAAACGTAAAATATGTTAGTGCATTTTAATATTTTAATTATATTGAAGTGCATTATATCAAATGACAAAGTATTTTACATTTAGTTCTTGTAACATGTACCATTAGTCTATCTCATTACTCTTGTAACATTTGTAACCTGACCATTTATGTACCACTTTATTACACCATATTCTTCCTATTCAATATAAGGATGAATATCTCATCTACAAGGAAATATGATAAGTGTGAAAAAGATTATAGTATGTAGTAGTGAAGGAGAGAGTTGAGACAAAAAAATATTCTAAATCTACAACTATATTCACTATACAAAAGAGAGTTATTATATTAGTGAAAGAAAAAGTTGAGACAAAAAAAACATTCAAAGGCTTTAACTATATTCATTATACAAAGAAAGTAATTATATGTTGGACTCTTCAATTTATCCGGAGTTGTTTGAGTTGTACATCATTGATGGGTTGTTGTTTCCTAGAGAGGACAAGTCACGAGATATACTGTTGGGTTGTTGTTTCCTAGAGAGGACAAGTCACGAGATATACTGCTGGATTGGTGTAGATTATGCCATCGCAGTGGGCTTGAATCTCGCGCCTCAGCCAAAAAAAAGATCTATCTCATTTTCTTTAATTTTTTGTTCATTTTATTATTTCAACTGTAAATATTGTAATTTGTGGTATATTACACCAACAAAATATCAGAGAGAAGTTTGACAATGTGAAAATTACTGCTGTTAGATTTACCTCCAAAAGAAATTAGCATAAATACCCAAGACAACATGCCAAAAATGACAGTATTTGGTTCACTCAGTTTATCTGCATTTATATATCTCTCATGATACGAAATATACTTCCTCTTTTTAAAGAAATAGAAGTGTCCTTTATAAACCTTTTTTTAGAATAAAAAAAAATTGTGTCGCTTTCGTCAGAATTTACTTTTATTCAAATTCCTTCCTACATTCCTATTTAGTTGTCAAAAAATTAATCACATACTTAAATGCTTTTAAATTTATCTCATTTTTCTATTAAGAAAAACTTGCATTAATTGACTGGAACAAATCTGCTAAAAAAAGTTATCACATGTTTTACATTACAGAAAACAAGTACTAGCTGTCTAGCTCTTCAACAGAAGAGAATTTATTAAGGAAAATCTTGACAAAGAAAGGCAGTTCATTAAGGAAGGAACAGCACATTGTCTTTCTCAACAACCTAAAAAGATAAAAGGATAACAGCACAAGGTCCCTAATCTTCATCCAGATTCCAGATTCTTGAAACAGTAACTTACCAAGACATACCATCCAAACAGAAGAAGATAAAAGGATAACAGAACAACTGGACACGCCCAGCCAATCACTAAATATCCGTAGCATGCCACCACAATGAGAGGCACAAATGATCTTAAGATTGACCAGCCATCGACCCACTGCCCCTTAAACATTATGAGAGCTCCAACATTAATCATGTTCCAATGCATTGATCCTCCATATGATAGCCGGTTCAGGCAATTAGCAGCGAATGAGTGGCCGTTGCAACTGAAAATGTTGAAGGTTCTGTGCACAAAGTTGCGCGCAGACAACTGAACAGCATCATCCCAACTTATTGCTCTCCCAAATTGAGCATGTTGATAACTCTGCTTGCATGTGTGTCCACCAAAGTAGCCACCGAAACAGCACTGTTAAGCATAACAAAGTTGATAACGAGAGTTATAAAACCTGCTCGTAGATTTTTATAGAGTCATTGGAGAGATGCCACTGCAAGTGCACCATTTAACTTCTCGTGCTACTTTCTCTTTATGGGGATGGGGTGGGACTGGGACTTTGGAATGGATAAAAGCAGCGATGGGCACATACCTGTTGTCTGTCCATCTGATAGTATCGGGCTACATCTCCGTATAAGAGATGACCAACACGAATCATGCTATCTCCAGAAAAATCTACAATGGCACCATCCTCCCTGCATATGGCAACATGTCCGACAAAAGGTGCAAGCCAAGAAACCACAGGGAGAGGAGTCCAAACAAGGCAACAAGGGAACTTTTGTTTCGTTGGATCAATTTTGGCTAGAGGCCATAAGTCATGCTGGATTACCTGGGCAGCATTATCCCTTTCAACCACATACCTAGGATTTACATCTATCTTAGGAAATCTTCTTGGAAGCACTGAAGTATTTCTCATCAGCCCAGAAGAATGAGATTCCCTGTCAAGTAGGAAAGGAATATCATCTCATTACACCCTCTAGGCAAAAGCTAGAACTATATTCTTACGCTAAAGGCTAAGCCTAGCCATCGTTCACTAATAACGATGGAGTCTCAGCCGTTCAGAGAAGGGAAGATGATTCAGAATACAGTCCTAAGGTAAATGATGAAGTGTACAGCAACAACATACCCGGTAAAATCCCACAAGTGAGGTTAGGGGAGGGTAAAGTGTACGCAGACCTTACCACTACCTCGGTGAGGTAGAGAGGCTGTTTCTAGAATACCCTCGGCTCAAGTGTAGCAAATCCAGGTACAAAGAAGAGGAAAATAGTAAGGAAAATATGACAACTAGCAAGGGAACAGTATAGAATCTACCCCCAAAAAAATAATAAGCCACAAAATAATGCAATAATCGAAACACAACAAACAACAACAATGATATATATCTATGGCTAAGCCCTAAGCAAACAAACTATGGTGCACAAGAACACTCCTACCCGACTAACCTTCTACTCTAATACACATCCTCCACATCCCCTACCTAAGGTCATATCATCGGTAACCTGCACATGAGTCATGTCATGTCGAATCACCTCACCTCGATACTTCTTCGACCTACCTCTACCCCTCTTCGTACCCACTATATCCAACCTCTCGCACCTCCTCACTGGGACGTCCGAACCTCACCTCATCACATGTCCAAACCATCTCAATCTCGCTTCCCTCATCTTAAGAAAGTAAAATTAAGAATTACTTGACACAAAGAACAAACAATATCAACATTTGCCACTTAGCAGCTCAACTCAGGAGCATAGCCACTTCGTACAGTCCAAATTAGCCAGAATAAGAGCTCGAGCTATATGAAACAAAATCTTCTACCCGGATATATCTAAATGTAAATACATGAAAGATATATGACAAGTCATCTCAGGTATCATATCTGATCAATCATTCTATAAGATAAATCTGGCAGCACAGCAATTAAAAATCACATTATACAGAAAGCTTCTACATAGACACATACACTTTATTCTGTGTTTCAACACTCTTTATAAGTTCAATGTACAAATATGACTTAATTTCAAATACAAAATGAATTCAATTGACCACAGAGCTTAACAATAAGATATCAGGAGACACATTAAGAATAGTCATTGGAAAACCGAAGAGGTAGCAACTTTTAAGTTTTCTTCGAATGATGTCAAGAAACAATTGCTACAGGGTTAATGTACCTCTGAAAATCTTACGATAGTTGTAACCGAGACAAGACAAGCTTTAAGATACTTGCCTAAGCTTAGTCCAGCTCAACTCAACTAACCTTCATGATAGTAGGCCCAATATTCATATACATGTTACGCTGGGTGCATTACAAATTACAGCATATGAACTAGAGCAGTATTTTATGTCATTTTGACCCTTTAATTTTACATATATGCATAAATTATTCTTTCAGCTCTTTATAGATGCAGGATATCAAAGATGCTCCGCTACCTATAAGTTTTCCCTTCCACTCTATCAGCTGACGGGACCCTTATTTATTCTTTTTCCCTTATAAATATTGCTGCGGCAATCAACTTCCGCGCACCCAAATCCTAAGCATTTAAACTTCAGGCTGGGTAGCTGTAACTCATACACTATGCTTATTCAAAAATAATGCAACCAAGCAGAATAAACATTTGACTAACTTGGCTTTATTTCCAGTCATACTATCTACATTGAAAAAGAAATCACGGAAAAATATAACGCTTTCGCTTGTGTCGAGATTGGGAAGTGTGTAAGATGCAATATTTCTATAATGGTATAAAGCCAGTTTCCAAAATCTAAAGGGAAGCAGTAGACAGTGGGACTTAAAGTACCATCTGGCGCTGCTAATCATGTTTGAAATTTTCCCTTGTCAAAAGAAAGTCGAGAGAATTGTAGTCGTATTGAACAACATTCCTTGTCTTATTTGGATAAACAATAATACTGGATAACTTAATGTTTTCTACTTCTGTTTCTTTTTTAGAAAAGATATATTTAGGCATGATAAGACACAATGGATAAAAGAAGAATGAATGTCAATGAAATCTATAACATAAGGTGCATTTATTCCACTGCTTGACACATTCATTAGGTTGTAACCTATCAGTGCCCTGTCTGACTTCGTTACACAAACAGAGTAGTGAAACTACTTGTGCCTGAAATCTAATAGGAAAATCAGCATTAACGAAAAAACCTTAACCAATGATATTTCTTAAAAATGAAATGTCTTAATCTGTCTTTCTGAAACTGATATGTCTTAATCCTTTGTATATAGGGAAGAAAACTTCTGGAGTTCCATTTATGATCACAGATGGGGAAATTACATCATATAAGTTTCATGACGACACCGTACAGAATTCGGAAAAAGTTAAAAGCTGAGGAGTTCCAATCTAAGTTTTCCGGACTCTTCACTTTTCGGTGCCACACTCGTGTCAACACGACATGGGTGTGGGTATAGGATCCGTACCGAATCCGGTCAATCGATGTTGGGTCCGGAGAAATTTGGATGGATAGATACAATGATTTTTAATCAAAACAGAAGCTAATGTGAATTTGAAGAAAATTGAATACCTTGTATATAGAAATTTCTATGTCAGTCCTTTTCTTCTATCTGCTTTTTAGGGTTCTCCTCTTGATCAATATTTTCTTTTCGGAATACCTTATTAGTTGTTCATATAATGTCTCATAATTTAGGCATATAACCCTATTTTTAGATATTAGAATTACTTTTAGCCGAATCCTAGTACCCGTATCCGTATCCGTATCCGTATCTCAATCCATACTCCCGAATCTTAAAATTTAGACCATGGAGGATCCAACATCTAGTTCCGCACCCGTATTGGGCACCCGTCACCCGAATCCGAGCAACTAGATTCCAATAGAAAATATATTACATTTCAATAAGAAGGGAAGGAATGGACAAGATAATATGCATTGTGTCAAGAGAAAATTATTCCAATGAGATCATACTACACATGCTATCGGGACGAAGTATAGTTCTTTTGGGTCATAGTTGACGGTTGTTTTTGAATTCCATTTCTATTACAAAATTAGACGAGTTTCTTTGCATCCAACTCCTCACAAATATTCAAAAGGTTTTCATTTGAATTAATAAAAGGGCAGCCCGGTGCACTAAAACTCCCGCTATGCGCAGGGTTCAGGAAGGGCCCCACCACAAGGTTGTATTGTATGCAGCCTTACGTTGCATTACTGCCAGAGGCTGTTTCCAAGGCTTGAACCCGTGACCTCTTGGTCACATGGCAACAACTTTACCAGTTACATTTGAATTAATACAGAATAGTAAATCCTAAAGCATATATGATTATAAGTAGTTATTAAGTAATATGTCGACACAAGACTCTTTGAGATTCGTTCAATCTCCAATACTCCCTCTATTTCAATTTGTTTGTTACTTTCCTTTTTAGTCAGTTTCAAAAAGTGTGCAACTTTCCTTTTCATTTTTGAAAATGATAACCTTTTCAACCATATATCAACAGGTATACAACATCAAAACAATGTAGCCCCCCCTCCAAAAGTATTACAGCTTACCGCTTGAACTCGTATAAGTTCTTTTTTCTTACAAATAGTTTTATAACATCAAAAACATCTTTTGTCTGTATGAACTACGAACACTTCCTGTTTAAAATTCATCTTGAACTTCTGTAAATTTGCTCTGCTTGCCCTCAAAGGATCTCTGATTTCTTTCTTACCAAACTGTCCACAATATAAATGTTGAAACACTCTTCCATCTCCCCTCCTTTTTGTTGCATTGCCATCATTCTTCCAGCATCCTTGGCTTCAACCTTTGATCTTACTCATGCTAATTAAGATCCTTCGTGGTTGATGTGTCCACTTGCAATGTAAAAGGAAATAGTTTTGTCTCTGCTTGTTCCCCACATAAATAGCATAATTGAGAACCTCTTTTTTTCAGATTCCCATGTGTCAACACTGCTTCCATTGCCAACCGTCAAGAGAAACAGTTCACCTTGTATGGTACGTTTACTTTCCGTATAATCTTTCATGGACATCCCTCCTCTATTATGTTTGAGGCATTTAGGTCCCTGTAAACAAAACTGACAGTGAATATCTATCTTCCATACTATTGTATCATTTTTCCCTGTTAAGTTGTTGAGTGGGCAACTGTGTTGCAGAAAGCTATTACCCTTTTCATTTCCCAATCATTCAGATGCCTTGTGAGATGCAAATTCCATCCCTATCCAGTCCACATTTCAGCCACAGTGGCCTGTTGATGGAGACAAAGGATGTAAAGGTCTGAATAAAGCCCATTTGTCCTCCAGGAAGATACTTTCATGCCATTTCCTACTTTCAAGCTAGATATGTTTTAGACCAGTGGCCAAAGATTCCTGATGCATCTCCAGATACTAAATCCATATGGCATGGTCACCACCGTTGTTATCCATTTATCCACTATTTCATATTCTGTAGCGATTACCTCCTTCTAAAGTGTATTGTCAACTGTTGCAAACTTCCATAGCCATTTCATCATTAAACTATTGTTCTGTAATTTCATATCTCTTATGCCCAAACCTCATTGTTTTTTGCTTCTTGTCAGCTCCTCCCACGACGAAACTTTTTCTTATCTTAATTTCCCTGGCAGAAGAAGTTTGTTCTTAATGCATCTATCCTTTTAATGACACTAGCTGGGACGGGAAAGACAGACTTCATCTAAGAAGGTACAGCATCTAATCTTCCTCCCAAAGAGAGATACTGACTTCTCCGGTTTGTTAGTTTCTCCTCATACTTTTCTACCTCTCCATTCCAGATCCCCTTTGACTTGCTTTTAGTACCCAGAGGAATGCCTAGATAGATGGTCGGAAGCTCATATACTTTCCTCGAAAGTCGTTTGCCAAACTCTCCACCTCTGCTACTTCATTCATGGGACATATGGAAATAACAATACACAAAACAAGTAAATCATACTAACAATACACAGCTATTAAATACACATTGGAGGAAAAAAAATCACAATATCTAAATCATACCACTACTAGAAGTATGATAACACTTGACTACCTAATACTCTTTCACCCTAATCCATGACCTCCTTGTCTTCCTATCTAGGGTCATGTCCTCAGTTAGCTAAAGTTGCTACACGTACTGTCTAATCACCTCCCTTCCCACACCGCCAACCCCCCACCCTCGTTCTTCTTCGACCTATATCTACCTCTCACACCACCTCCTCACTGACGCATCCTCGCACCTCCTCTTCACATGTCCGAAACATCTCAACTTCACTTCCCTCATCTTTTCACGTATAACTTTGCAAAATTAACTTCCAGAAAGAAAGAAAAAAAAATCCAGGTGAATTAGCAGTAACATAAAGGGGCAAAAAACTGCTAGCAATAAAGATTGATGACAACCTTAATGTACCTTCTCAGCATACCATGGCCCAATAATTTCAGCCACCTACATACAGAAAAACCAACACCCAAATAACAAAATTAAACAAAAACAAAGATCAAACGTAAAAATTTAAGTGCATTGAGTAAATGCCGGAGGGACATATTACTTTTGTCCCTTTTTTTCTTTCTGATTCACTCTTATGTCCATTTCTTACCAGAAAGAAGACGACATAAATATGACATTTCCATTGACATATGTCAAGCAGCGGAGTACTCATGGTGGTTTTGAGTTCCGTTCACACTTTCCAGCAAACTGTACTTTGTTTCTTCTTCTTTTTTGGTTTCTCATGTTTGTGTTCATATTTGGGCATGGAAAGGTAGGGTGTATGGTTTTTATTTAAAATAAATAAATTAATCATGTTGGCTTATTAAAACTATAAATCAAATCAAATCAATATAAAATTAGGTTTTTTTATTTAAGTTTTAGTCGGTTTTTCATGGTTTTCAATTTTTTCGATTTTTTTGGGTTTTTTTATAATCTTTAATTTTTATAATTATACTGTATTCGAAGATTAGATCAAATATGTTTTTATTTATGTGCTAATGAAAAATCATAATTATGAAAAAATAAGGAGCGGTAAACTCTCTTGAAACTAAAAAGTGAATGAAGAATGAAAAGTTTAGGTTTTAAGTTTATATTGGGTTTTCAATCATTTAATTAGCAATTAATGGATAAATATTACAACTTAAAGGCCAAAATCTAAATATATATCTACGTCTACTTTCAAACTATTGAAAATTACTAAAACTAGTTGAAAAATTATTTAAAAAGTAGATTATAATTAATATTTTATATATAAAAAAGTTGAAATATTATATATATATATATATATGTGTGTGTGTGAGTTTGATTCGGGTTCGATTTGATTTTTTTTTATTACACCAAACCAAATCAAGAATGGTCAGTTTTTTTTTCTCTAACGTTAAACCAATCAAACCAAACCATAAATCAATTTTTTTCGATTTGATTTGGTTCACCGATTCGATTTGACTTGACAGTTCGGTCTGTATACCCCTGGAAAAAAGTCTTATATTAGAATTGAGGAAATGACAAAAAGGGTCCCTTATGTTTGAGTGTGCAGTCAAACAAGTCTCTTAAGTCTACACTTAATAATTTTGGTCCTTTAAGTTTTGCTAAGAGTTTACAAAACTGGTCTCCTATGTTTGAGGATGGGCTTAAATATAGCCCCTTAAACATACATCTAATAGTTTTGGCCCTTTAAGTTTGTCAAAAGTTTACTGTTTTAGTCTCTGGCAAGATATTTATCATACATTTTTAGTTAGATTTACTGAAACTATGAAAAAAAGATTTAATTGTAAATATTAAGAAAATCTCATTAACTCCTAAAATATGTAACCCGAAACACCATACTAAACGCTAAAAGCATATAAAAGAAATAATTGATATTATACTTTAAAAAACTGCAATAAGCTTTAAAAATAAATTAGAAATAGTAGAAACTACAAAACTTATTACAACTAAGAATAAGCGAAACTGACGATCAAAATCAAGTAACACCGGCAAAAAGGCAATGATATCTCTTCTTCTGTTTTTTTTTGAAAAATTGATGGACTTTCTTGCTTATTTTCACATAAAATGCACAAAAACTATTATTAAAAAATGAAAATTCTTTCTATAAAAATCAATGTCCATAGGCTTCTTTTGAAGAAAAATGTGTGCAAATTATGACTGTTTTTTGTTTATCTTCTTTCTTCTTAAAAGAAAGCAGAGTCTGACAATTTTTGCTTTTAATGAATCATTGTATCATTTATAAAATTGACTTTCCTATTAGAAGTATGAAAAATAAGTTCCACAAGTAACATTTCATATTGATTGTGTGCTCATTAATCTTCACCCTGTAACATACCTCATCTTTACCTCCCACCTCTATAGTATCCATCCTCACCAATCCTACGCCTCTACCTTTCACAGTATATATATAGGTTATATACAAATTGTTAGAGTATGATCCCTACTGATTGCCTATCTATGGAACAAGTAAGTATACGTGGTTCACAGAAGTAAAAACTGAACACGGTAATTTTTACGTGAAAAACACCCGGCTCAAAAATGTGTAAAAACAACGACCTGTACCTCTACAAGATTTAACCCCAATCTTCACTATAACTTTGATCCTCAACAATCAACACAATTACAAGACTTCTTGTAAATAAGGAATTAAAACTTCTAACTCCTATTACTACAAAAACATAAATCTTCCCAAGATAAATGTTCCCAAGTCTTCGAGTTCCCTAACTTGAAGACGTGATTCCTAACTCAGCTTATAGAATACTGAGACTAGAACAATTTACTCATTACAACTCAAGATCCTTCCTATTACAAGCATTCTAAAACATACTAAGTGAGAACTAGGTTCTTCTTCAAGTTAGTGAATGATTTTGCTGATTGTTGATTTTCTTATCAGTGCTTGCTCATTATTTGAATGCATCTTGTCGTCTATATATGCTCCCTCAGATGCAGTCCTTTTTCTTCTTTACTTGTATCTTCTGTAGGACTCTTTCAAGTAACTCACTCCTTGTTGTAACCATCTCTCCTTCTTCTAAATTGAGTGGGACTCTTTTGCTTTATCCCTCTGCCGTGTAGACTTCTTGATCTACTCAAACTCTAACTGCTCCAATTATCTTCATATAGTCGTGTGAACATCCTTTGCTTATCCATGTGTTGACAGCTTATGTAATAATTTTAGCATGTAATGATTTCAGCATGCACTCCATATGTCCGAAGCAGTTTTACTTGTATGGACCAATTTGCACAACATGTTTCATTCATCTGTCTATCATCAAAACTTCTCATGCCCTAACAAATTCCCCCCTTTTTATGATGACAAACTTATCAGCACAGTATTACCATGAACCTGACATACTCAATAAAAAAATCAATAAAAGGATCACAGTAGAATGAAACAGGTTAGATCAGTTGAGTTATAAGCATTGTATAATCTATACTTCCCCCTTTTGAAATCATCAAAAAGCTAAGCCAATAAGTGAAAAACTGTTTAATAATCCATCGCCACTGGGGCTATCACTAAAACAAGCAAGAGTCAGAGCAAGAGATAACTAAGCATTGAATTAAATAGAAGTAGATCAAGTGAGGCAAAAGAGGTCCATTTCATGCACAAAAACAGATACAATTATCATTATCCAGTAAGACCAAAAAGAGAAACAAGTTGGACCAAGAAGCAGTAAAGAAGAAAGAAAAAACTAAGGAACGGGGGAGTTTATTTTGAGGAGATAGAGGAGATAAAAGAGATCAACGATCGAATGATAGTAGCATTTTCAGTTCTTTTCTTCTCTAAAGTGGCTGTGAGGGAAGCAATTTGAGCTTCAAGAGCCCTCTTTGCATCTTCATGAATAACTTGGGTAGCCTCCAATACAGCCTACGCAACCTCCATCTCACCCTACTTTGCCTCTAAGGCATTTCGCAACTTCTGCATAGGGTTGTCTGCATGTCTCATAGCAGCAGGTAGCATAGCATGGTTCACTTGTCCAATCACATCCTTAGTTGTCTGTAAGGACCACACCTTGACAGAGACACAAAAATCATCAAACACAGGGGCAAGCCAGAAATGATAGGGCAGAGCATGACCATTCTTATCTTTGACGAGTACCCTTTGCATATGCTTAATGATGAGTTGGGGAAGGTCTATTGAAATCTCAAAATCCAATAGTTCCATTAAGGTAAGATCAAGAAAGCTTGCAACTGTGCGCCTCTCCTGCCTGGGTAAGATCATTTTGTGGACCACATCAAAATACAACTGATAGAGAGAAGACATTTCATTTTTCATCACCCTACGATGAGAAGAAAAGAGAGGATTTCCAAAAATTTTTATGCAGATATCAAGGGTGGATGGAAGATTGTCAAGAGGAGGCCAAGATCCTTTCACACAGTGACCCCAACCTCCAGTAGGAACACTTAGAATTCTACCCAAATTAGCAGGATAAAGATTGATGAGTTTTCCATGAACAGAGGTTGAGATCATCTCTCCAATCACAACTCTATGTGTATAAAATTCATACATTTTATCTTTTCCAAACCTTCTTTGATGATTACCTTGCAGAAGCAAGGATGACCACCCCTGAGCCCTCAATTTGGATACCAAAGTTTCCATATCAGGACCCCCAAAACCAGTGACAACCCTACCTCTAACCATCTTTTATTTCTGAAAATGCAGAACATGGTCGGACGGAAAATCTTTATCAGCAGAAGTATCAACATTAATATCAACATCAAAATCATCAGGAAGCACAGAAGAAGTGTTAGGAAGATAGTCTGAATCTGAGGCAGATGAGACAGAAGGACCAGGTTTAGGGACCTGTTTCTTCAGAAGTGACAAAGATTTTAGAGAATCTTTAGAAGGAGTAGAGGCTGTTCCAGTAGAAACTTTGTCAGTAGAGGCTTTGACAGTGGATTTTGAAGATGAGAAGGCTTTGGGAAGGGGAGGGGGGGACATTTTATGAGAGAGATATGGTTTTGATGTTTTAGCTATGGTATACTTCTGCTTCAGCTTTCTCTTGGAGCGAATGAGAATGTCAGGAGATGAATCACATGGGAGAGAAGAAGCATTAGGCACGACTCGTTTCTTTTTACTTGCCCTAAGTGCCTCTTCCAAATAAGTATCTTCCTGTTGTTTTCTTCTCCGAGTATGTGGAATTGAGATGAAGGGATGATGAGAGAAGAGTGTTCAGGAGTATCATCATCAACATCAATGGTGACAAATGAGGGTTTTCATTTCAGAGTCGATCTTGACCGTCTAGGAATAAGGTTGGCAATTGGAATGTCATCTCGATCAAGGATTTGAAGAGGAGTTACTGATAGTAGTAAGGGTTCTGGAAAGAGTGAGGTTTTTAAAGAAGAGTGAGAGAAGGGGGTGTGTTAAGGTCTTGAAGAATGGGAAATCAGATAGGTTGAGAAGGATTTGGGGTTGGATAAGTGAGGGTAAATTGATGTTTGGGTGGAGAATAAGTTGTGTAGAAGGATTAATGTCAGATTTTATGGAAGAAGGAGGAGAGGAGAAAGATTCTATAGTATGGTGAATATTCAGAGGTTGAAGGAGAAGTGGAGATAGGAGAGAAAACAAGAGGTGTATTTAAGAAGAGTGAGAAGGAAGTTAAAAGAAGAAGGGACTATGATTTTAGAGAAACGTGCTGATGTAGAGGTTCAGTATGGATGGGAAAGGTCTGGCAGCCTTTTGAAAAAGATGACTGTTGGGTTTTTGCGGTTTTAATCATTGTAGAAAGAACCATGCAGATGACTTGTTTCTCTTAATGCTACTATGGAAAATAATAATCATACCTGTGTTTGATTAGTCCATGACCACTCTTGCCTTGATGATCCATCTATCAAGAAAAAACAACACATAGATATATCACATTGCTTTAAATCTTGGAATTAGGATACACAAGTAAATGCGTAAGACTGAATTAATCAACAATCACTCAGGCATAACATATTCTAGTCAATCATTGAAGGAGATTTATACAATTTTAATCATCCCCAATGCTAACCATTTTTTTTCAAAGTGTTCCCCACTCAAAGCCTTAGTGAATATATCAACAATTTATTCCTCAGTTGAACAAAATATAATTGATATATTTTTTTTTTCAACATTGTCTCGAAGAAAGTGATGACGGATATCAATATGCTTAGTTCTTTTATGTTGGACAGGATTTTTGGTTATGTTTATAGCACTTGTGTTATCACAAAAGATGGGAACACAACCTACGTCTACCCCAAAATCCAGAAGTTATTGTTTGATCCATAACAATTGAGCACAATATGACCCAACAGCAACGTATTCAGCCTCAGCAGTAGACCAAGCTACTGAATTTTGCTTATTTGTGGACTAGGTAATCAAACATGATCCTAAGAAGTATGTCATACCTGTAGTGTTTTTCTTGTCCATCAAATATCCTGCATAATCAGCATCAGAGTATCCTACCAAATTAAAGTTACTACCTTTGGGATACCACAACCCAAGATCACTAGTTCCTTTCAAATATCTAAAAAAAAATTTTACAGACTTCAGATGGGATTCTTTTGGAAGAGGAACTAAATGTCATACTTTGCTTCTGTCAAACTGATTCAATTCATCCTGCATGGCTATGATCCAATCAATATCAAGCAATGCTTCACTTACTTTCTTTGGCTCTATTTCTGACAGAAATGCCTTGAATGCACACATACTTCTCAATCCAGATCTTGTGGTGATTTCAGAAGTGAGATCAGTAAGTACATTCTCAATGGGGTGCGAACCTTGATACTTGTATCCTTTTGGGATCAAGCTTAGTGAGCTGCTTAAATCACTGCTAATGTTCTGATGTGAAGCGGTTGATGGCTCAGTTCCCCCTAACACTGTGCCTTTAGCTTCAGTTCCCCTTGTAAAAGTGTCCCTAAGTTTGACTGCTTCAGTCGATGGAACATGTTGCGTAACCTGTTCCTCAGTGTCGCTTTCTTCCTGCAGGTTAATCTTGACACAAAAATCATATGCATGCTTTCTTCAACACAGTTAGTTCTGTGGTTTAAAACTCTGTAAGCCTTACTATGAAGTGAATAACCTAAAAAGATTCCCTCATCACTTTTGGCATCAAATTTTCCCAAATTATTCTTACCATTATTATGTATGAAATATTTGCAACCAAAAGTTTTAAAGTGAGAAATGTTAGGCTTTCTACCTTTTAGTAATTCATAGGGAGTCTTTTCTAACATGGGTCTGATTATGCATCTGTTTGTGATATATGTTGCAGTACTTATTGCCTCAGCCCATAGGTTTTTGGCAACATTTATTGCAAGCATCATTGTTCTAGCCATATCTTCCAAAGTTCTGTTCTTTCTTTCCACCACTCCATTTTGTTGTGGAGTTCTAGGAGCTGAGAAGTATGATCTATTCCATTTGATGAATAAAAATCTAAGAATTTTGCATTCTCAAATTCTGTTCCATGGTCAGACCTTATGGAAACTAATGAAGTGCCCAGTTTCTTTTCTATTTTCTTAATGAAGATTTCAAAGACATCAAATGCATCTTCTTTAGAGGCTAGAAACAAAGTCCAGGTGAACCTGGAATAATCATCAACAATTACAAAAATATACCTTTTCTACCTCTGCTTTGTTGTCTCATTGGTCCACACAAGTCCATATGAACCAGGTCAAGACATTCGGTAGTGCTAACATGGATCTTTGACTTGAAAGAGGATTTTACCTACTTCCCCCTTACACATGCACTACATAACTTTTCTTCCTTAAACTTGGTCTTGGGTAGTCCCAATACCATGTCTTTGGAGGAAAGTATGTTCAGTTGTTTCAGACTTGCATGTCCAAGTCTTCTGTGCCAAAGGAGGGGATCAATTTCTATTGCACTTAGATAAGTCAAATCAGGTCTTGGTATTGCCATTATGTCTGCTTTGTATACATTCCTATATCTCTTTGCAGTAAGCACAATTTATTTGGTGTCCATCCTTTTGACTTTAACACCTGCAGCAGTGAAAATTACTTTATTACCTTTGTCACACAATTGTGAAATGCTTAACAGGTTATGCTTCAGTCCTTTCACAAGATAAACATCCTCCACAACTTTTGACTCAGATGAGCCAATTTTTCCAACTCCAGTTATGATTCTCCTTTTTCCATTTCCAAAAGAGACTCCCCCACCATCTATTTTGGAGAGTGAAATGAACTTTTTCTTGTCACCAGTCATATGTCTTGATCAAGCACTATCTAGGTACCAGTGCCTTTTGTTTCCCTTCACCTTCTCCTGCACAAGAAATCAATGGTTAGACTTAGGAACCCAGACAAGCTTGGGTCCTGTTCTGTTAGTGAAAAGATGAATTAAATTCCTTCTAGTCCAAGCAGGAAACAAGTAGACTGACTTGTTTCTCAGACTAATTTTAGTGCTTGTTTTCTTGGTCTGAGAAAGTTTGGTTGCCAGGTTCAGACTTTGATATCTGCTTTTAGCAGCCATAGGACATTCAGTAGTAGGATGTCCAAGATTGCCACAAATATAGCATAAGTCTTGAAGATTATCAACTTCTTTATAAAAACCCAAGCCTGTTTTTTCATTGTGATTTCTTTTACCAAGCTATTGAACAATTCTTGAAGAATTTGTCCATCTATTTGACTTATCTAGATCCAATTTTAATCTTGCTACCTCTTGACTCATCTTATCCATCTTTTCAGTCAAGTCATAGCATTCTTGTTTGTACTTAGTTAACTCAAGTTTAGCATTTTCTTGTTCTTTACTTATGGCCTTTTTCCTATGGTCAGTGAGAGTCAGTTTAAGGATTTCAGACTTAAGATCATTATTTGAGGACTCAAGCATTGTAATTTGTTCCTTAAGAGTGCAATTTTCTTTGTCAACATTTTGCTTGCAAACTTTCAAGTCAATGAAATCAAATTTAAGACTTGCAAGACTGTTGAACAATTCATCCATATCAGAAGTTAATTCTTGAAAATTTTCAATTAAATCACTCATCAAGGAAACAAGTTTAGTTTTAGAAAAAAATACAGTTTATATTTTAGTTCAAGTAAACTTACCTCAGAAGCATCATCTTCTTCCTCAATGTCTGAGTTTCCAAAAGCCATAAATGTTGTCTCATCAACTCCATCATCATCATTATCAGAGTCGGATCCCCATGCAGTTATCATGGCATGTTCTTCCTTTTCCCCATCCTGGCCTTTTGTTTTTTTTCAACTCCTTCCTTCCTCTATTCTATTTTCCAGAGAGGACATTCTCTGATCTGAT
Organism: Capsicum annuum; assembly: GCF_002878395.1. NCBI lineage: Eukaryota > Viridiplantae > Streptophyta > Magnoliopsida > Solanales > Solanaceae > Capsicum > Capsicum annuum. Next base: position 159,877,013 of record NC_061118.1, read on the forward strand.
GATCAGTCTTTCCACACTTGTAACATCCATTTGGATTGTCATTGGAACGCTTCTTGCTACCTGTTCTCTTCTTTTTCTTTAAAAACTTGCTGAAGTTTTTTGTTATGAAGGCAATTAGTTCCTTATCCAGTTCAATCTCTTCATCACTATCAGAAGCCTTCAAGGATAAGATTTTTTCAGAAGCCTTCTGTTTCTTAATGCCATCAACTTCTATTTCATAGGTTCTTAAATTCCCTACTAGTTCATCCAAAGTTATACCTGTGAGATCCTTATTTGCTTTCCTGATTACAGTGACTTTAACATTCCATTTTGACTTTGGAAGCACCCTCAGAACCTTCTCTACTTGTTCTTCTTCAGTGATGACTTTTCCCAAGAAAGTTAACTCATTTGTTAGAGTAGTAAGTCTGATCATCATATTATGCAAGGATTCATTTTCCTTCATCTCAAACGCTTCATATTCAGTAAAAATGAGAGAGATCCTGAATTTCCTTACTTGAGAGGTACCTTCATGGGCATTTACTAAGGCATCCCATATTTTCTTAGCAGTGGTACAGGTAGATATTTTATTGTATTCAGCAGGTCCTAGACCACAAACTAGGATATTCTTTGCCTTAGCATTTTTCTTTAAAGCCAAAAGATCATCAGCAGTAAACTCACCCCTTATTTTCTTGACCTGCACACTATTTTCTGTCTTCATAGGGATAGTAGGACCTTCAGTAATCCTATCCTATAATTCATAGTCTTCTTCTTGGATAAACATCTCCATCCTGGCTTTCCACCAGATGAAATGAGTACCATTAAAGAGTAGGGGTCTAGTAGTGGATTGACCTTCATTGTGACCAGTAGGAGGTGCGGAATTTATTATAATGATCTGATCTTAGGAGCAAACCTTATTTAAGACAACCATCTCTGATACCACTTGTTAAAGTATGATCCCTACTGATTGCCTATCTGTAGAACAAGTAAGTATACGTGGTTCACAGAAGTAAAAACTGAACACAGTAATTTTTACGTGGAAAACACCCGGCTAAAAAATGTGTAAAAAACAACGACCTGTACCTCTACAAGATTTAACCCCAATCTTCACTATAACCTTGAGCCTCAACAATCAATACAATTACAAGACTTCTTGTAAATAAGGAATTAAAACTTCTAACTCCTATTACTACAAAAACACAAATCTTTCCAAGATAAGTGTTCCCAAGTCTTCGAGTTTCCTAACTTGAAGACGTGATTCCTAACTCAGCTTATAGAATACTGAGACTAGAACAATTTACTCATTACAACTCAAGAACCTTCCTATTACAAGCAGTCTAAAGCATACTAAGTGAGAACTAGGTTCTTCTTCAAGTTGGTGAACGATTTTGCTGATTGTTGATTTTCTTATCAGTGCTTGCTCATTATTTGAATGCAGCTTGTTGTATATATATGCTCCCTCAGATGAAGTCCTTTTTCTTCTTTACTTGTATCTTCTGTAGGACTCTTTCAAGTAACTCACTCCTTGTTGTAACCATCTCTCCTTCTTCTAAATTGAGTAGGACTCTTTTGCTTTATCCTTCTGCCTTGTAGACTTCTTGATCTACTCAAACTCTAACTGCTCCAATTATCTTCATATATCCGTGTGAACATCCTTTGCTTCTCCATGAGTTGACAACTTATGTAATAATTTTAGCATGTAATGATTTCAGCATGCACTCCATATGTCCGAAGCAGTTTCACTTGTATGGACCAATTTGCACAACATGTTTCATTCATCTGTCTATCATCAAAACTTCTCAATGCGCTAAAACAAATTTTTCTACAATAATATATTGACATGGAACAGGATAAGAGGGGATCCTTTTACCGTTAGTATATTTATTTATTGGAAGACAAAGCCACAGCCATCCGTTATCGTCCAGCGGTTAGGATATCTGGCTTTCACCCAGGAGACCCGGGTTCGATTCCCGGTAACGGAAATTCTCTTTTTTACATCTCCCTTGATGATGATAATGTAAATTGAAGGTCCAAAATTGAACCAACATTTAAATTGCTAAGCAAACAGTGATGGCTACTCTCTGTCTGCCTTCATCATCTTCTTCAGTTAAACTTGCTGAAATCTCCAGCTCTATTCATTCTTTCCCAGCAAATCCAAATCTACTTCGTTCTTCCCCGAGAAGAAGAAGACCGTTGTTCGATCATTTTCTGGCAGTCAATTATGTAGCTGAATCATTTAAATGGAGGGCAAAGGTTTCCTTCTTTCCTTTTTTCTCCACCAAAACCCAAGACACGGAGAGTCTTAAGCTGGAGCTTCTCGAAGCCATTGCCCCACTTGATCGAGGTGCTGAGGCCACTCCTGAAGACCAAAAGCTCGTCGATCAGGCAGGTCACGTCTTTTTTTTTTGAATTCTTTGTGGGTATTGTAGTTTCTGATGTTGTTGTAGTTGAAGAATTGTGTTGTTTGGAGTTGGCACTTAATTAGAAGGGCAGCCTGCCATGTGACCAGGAGTACACGGGTTCAAGCCTCGGAAACAAACTCTCGCAGAAATGCAAGTTAAGGCTGCGTACAAATTACAATACCCCCTTGTGGTGGGGCCTTTCCGACACCACGCATGGCGGTAGCTTTTTAGGAGTGAGTAAATGAAGTTAAGATTTTAGACAGGGGTTCACACGATTCAATTTGCTATTTTTAAAGGCGTTTTGAGTTTACATAATTCAGTTTGCTACTGCTAAACCCATGTGCTTGGCTCGGAAAAGCATCCCGCCATGAACATTAAATTAAAGATTCTTATATCTTTACTGTCAAATTAAGTGTTGGGCGTAAACAACACTTGAAAAAAGCTAGCTTAAAGGAGAACACTGCTCAAGCATTGTAAAGAGTTAAAGGATCTCGTCCTTTACTGATGCGGGATTCTTTTCATTCATCACTATCAAATTAAGCTATTAGGTTCGCACAATTCATGAACAACATGATTTGGTTTAGGATTACACTCGGAAGAATACCCGATATATTATGTATGGTATACACAATGATTGCAAGGAGTGTAATTGGTGAAGTTGTTTTGACATTCTCATTCAACAAATTGAATTGAGATGTTGATAGAGAGAAGTATTTTGGTTCTTACTTTGCTGCTAGTGCATTACCAGCCAAATGTGTATGCAGATTGCTAGCAAACTTGAGGCGGCTAATAAAGTGAAGGAGCCCTTGAAGTCAAGCTTATTGAATGGAAAGTGGGAACTTTTGTATACTACATCTCAATCAATTCTACAAACCAAGGTCAGGTCTGGTTTGATCTTATCTTTCTTCTGCACATTTCCAGGAGCTTTCTCATTTTTCCGCTGCTATTAGATTCATATTACATATAGAAGGGAAATATACGTAGTTATTCATTTCTACCTTTTTTCCATTCTGAGTTGACAAATTTGGATGCAGTTTCTTCAACAACAACATATCCAGTTTCTTGATCACGCTTTGCTAGCTTTACCTTGAGCCCCCCTGATAATAAGTGATGCTTTCTATTTTCAGTGATGTCACAAAAGTTGCCTTTAATATACTTTCTTCTTTTAGAAGTGTTGGATAAGTATTCCTTTCCTCTTCTCCTTGTGTTTTGTAAATGTTGGTTTTAGATCGCACTTATCAATTTGTTTTCTCAACTCCAACCATCAATGTTATGCTACATATGTAGTCTAAAGTGATGTATGGCAACAAACTTGTAGAAAGGAAAAAAGTATAGAAGGCAGCAACTCACATCGAGTCCCTTCTGAGCTTATGATCAGTATTCTGTTGTTTAATTTCTTTATTTAATGTGATTCATTCCTAACTGTAGTGACAAGGCTCTTGTTCGTTTATTATTGTGGCAGAGGCCCAAATTCTTGAGAGCCAATGGAAAAATTTACCAGGCTATCAATACAGATACATTGAGAGCTCAGAATATTGAAACATGGCCATTTTTCAATCAGGTATTTTGATCTCATTGAGAAATATCAAATAATCTCAAGTCTTTCTTTTTTGCTGTAAAATATTATCCTATTTAATATGCAACGTGTGAAAAATTGTTGATTCTCCAGTGCGTAGATTGATTTTGATCTCAGTACTAGTATGTGCTGTTTCTTATTGTGGAAATTTGCTTCCAAAAGGCAATGTGCAGCACTGATGCTCGATATCAGTTGGGATATATATCATAGGTTGTTCTTGAAAGTTGAAAAATTAAGTTTTTCATCATGATGAGAGATTCTCATTTCCTGGATTCAAAGATAAAAACTTGACAAATATTTAAGAAATGCTTATCCCTGTAAATTATCAAAAGAAAATGTTGCATTTTTATTTTGCAATAAAATTTAGGTCTGTTTTCTAATGCATCTGCAGGCCTCTGCCGATTTAATTCCTCTTAATGCACGAAGAGTTGCTGTAAAATTTGACTCTTTCAAGATAGCTGGTCTGGTAGGTAACCTTCATTTGAAAACAAAATTCTGTTATCCTGCATTTTAGTGTATTCATTAAGCAACAAAAATGTTTCCTCTGATGTTCAACAGGGAAACCCATACTACATATCATATTACTACAACTCCCTTTACCTGTCTGTCTACTGCTTGCTTCAGGGCAATTGACAAAAACACATTAAATGAAATGTATAAAGCTTTACTTCTTAACTTTTCTTGGATCAAGCTTTTCTTGTTAACTTTTCTTGGATCAATCTTTCTTCTGGCTCCCAGATACCCATAAAGAATCGTGGAAGTGGTCGCGGTCAACTTGAAATCACGTACCTGGATGAAGAACTAAGGTAAAGAAAAAGAACCCACTGAATTCAATTGTGTTTAGGCCATGCTCTCTCTTCTCTTGTTCTCCATGAATCTGCTCTTTACTTTTCTTTGGCATGTAAAAAAATGAACTATGGTACATCTGGTGTTAAGTCGGTACTATTGATTTAAAGTTAACTATTGTCCTCTACGTGACTTCTCTACATCTTCTCAAGCATGGTCACTCTTTACAATACGATAAAGTATCAAATTCTCGTGACATTCTATAAAATTAAAACTGGTTCGTCCATCACCTTCTTTATCTGGTTTATCTTGTTTAATTTTGTTTTTCATGCAACATCATTTGTTACAGGATATCAAGGGGAAACCAAGGAAACCTGTTTATTCTTAGAATGGTGGATCCATCATATAGAGTCCCTCTTTAAGCATGCTTTCCCGTGGATAGTGATTGTCTCAAGCAGTCGCTCATAGAACCATATCAGTGTTGGTGGTAGTTCTCCCAAGTATTTCAGCTCATCGCTGGAAACAAGATATACATCAGAAGCGTACAAGCTTGAGCATAACTCTGGTCAGCAATAATAAAGATATGCGTCATGGTTAAACTAATTGCTTGACCGACCATCTTTACGGAGCTATGATCGGCCATCATAATAGCAAATGAACACATCTTTCTAGTTAGATCAAAGCAAGTTCTTCTGTATCTGTATCTGTATCTTCTATAATGCATCACAACTATGTGATACCAATGTTAATTGATATGAATGGATGATCCTAGTCTAAATTAAGTGAATAATTAAACTAAATCTCATCTTAGTTGGGTGTAGATGAGAAAATTTATGGTGGATTCTCCCCCCTTCCCACTCCACCTCCAGGGAGATCAATATTATTCCTACTTAATCTCCAATGATGAAGATGTTCAACTATCCCACATGGATGTGGAATCATAATTTTTTTATTTTTTTTCAAAAATGAACATTGAGTCTAATGCGAATTCACGGGGTTAAATTATCAAAAATTATATAAGAAAGGAAATTAATCAATTCGATATTAATGTGACACTAACAGAATGCACCACTAAGTGGATTGGTATTCAAGTCTATCTTACCAATAATGTTAGAACTCCGGAAATAGTCTACTTCAATACGGCAAGGTGGACTATGCTTTGTAGATGGATATCACTATTTATCATGTCACAACGAAGACATTTCGAACAATTAAGGGGTTAAGGACAGATACAACTTGCGTTAGTTTTTAAAGTGTACAATCAAACTTAACCCTATTTCACGATTGCCGCTAAGCAACCATACAAATAGTACAATTATTAACCAACATTATGCGCATAATATTTCACTTTATATATCTTGTTAAAAGCACAAAAGGATGTCATATAGAAATAGAGAGCTTGAATTTTTTCGAAGACAAAAAAGGTTAAATAATTACACATAGGATTGTCAAGGAAACGCGTTAACGAAAGATTCAATTATCAATTAATCATTGAAATAATTTGTTTAAATGCGTGAAAGTTGATCGGAAACCACATGCATAGATTAAGAAGTAGTATATGATAGGATAATTCTACCATATTACTCTTTGAATAGTAATACTTTTGAAAATACATTTGATAATGAATCGGATTTATATTATGGATAAAAGGAATTAAAATAGATAAATTATTCATTGACTTTATTAATTTAATTGAATAAGTATTATTGTACATTTTAAAATAAAAAATTAAATAGATAAAGATGAACAAAGAACGAAAAATCTATATATCTATAATCTATCTATATCTATAATCTATAATCTATATTTATAATCTATATCTATAATATGTTAAAAATGTGAAGACTTTTAGAAAAGTGATTTGAACTTTTTGCCCTTCATTAAAAATTTCTCAATAGACAAAATTGTCTTTTCACTTTTTTCTTAAATTATTATTAATATATAGAAAGAATTTTAAATTTATAAAATTCATTAAATTTGTTTTTCTTATGCAAATTTTCCTAGGATTAGGAACCTTATCATATATTTTAGGACTCTTACACAATCAAACTACGCCAAACTAAAAGTTCATAATATATAAGTTCCATTGTGAATTCACATTGCATACGAAAACGTTGAATTATCAATGTTGAGTGCTGACAACCAAAATTATCAATGTTTTCATAAAATTTGAAACAAGGAATAGTGAGTACCATATAATTTATATTTTGATTGAATTTTTTTTTTTGCAACTAACCTATTCTTTTTGTTTTTCCTTTTATTTACTTGGTAGTATCTCTCAATTGCTAAAGAGTTGAATGGTATTTTGATGACGTCATATCAAAATTATGTATAATATATTTCTGGACATGAGATTCGTAAACTTCGATTTTATATTTTATGTTACTTTTTTCTTTAATCTTTTGTTCTTCTATGTTAGTAAAATTCAAAAGTTGGTTTTGATTCTATAAGAAATTCTTTTACATCTTTTATATGGATTCTTTGTGACTACATAATATTGATATGTCATAAAACTTATTAATTGTAAAATTAATTTATTAATTATTTCTTTATGTGATAAAGAAAATATATTTTGAAAGATAAAGGATTCCTACAATCTATAATAATACAATAATATATGGTAACATTAGGTTTTTATGGCTGCCCATTCAATTTTAATATTTCTTTTGTACATAATTCTCATTCGAGAATTGTTGCTAGCCACACCTAAAATAAGATTTATCTTAAATATGAAGAAATAATCAGCTTGAATTATTTATAAATAATTTTAAACATTGGACTACAGCTATAATTTTAATTAAATTATTATTAATAATTTAAATTTCAATCATAAAACTGTACTTAAACAAAATCTAATCCCATACCAATCATAATAATAATGGCAACAATTACAGAATGACGAACTTAAGAAAATTGCATGAATAAAGTTTAACAATTTGTAAGTATCGATTCTACTAACAATTTGTAAGTATAACATTTATTTTAACCTTAATTGATATTTTCTAATAATTTTTATATGCTATTTTAAAGTGTGAAGGGCGCTAGAAATATTGTTTGAACTTTTTGTCCTTCACTAAAAGTCTCTGCTTTAGATAAAATCGTCTTTTCACTATTTTTCTACTAATATTTATGAGTTTTAAAATTAATTGTATAATTATAATAAATCTTTTCTTATTAAAAGTCATCAGAATTAATGACAATTAATAATAGCTCTGGTAAAATAAAAACTCCTGACTATCTGGTAAAAAGTATTAAGAAAATTAATTTTGGTGGATTTCTTTTTCTTATACGTGAAAAAAAAAATATTGAAAGAGAAACGTAGGGAGATACGACAGGTATATTACGGTTTGCGGACAATAGCAATGAGGTACTAGAATTAATAATCCTCTATATTACTAATAATATTAGATTCCAATAATAACTGCAATAACTTTTTTTTTGGAAAACTTTTACTTTGTATATTTATTTAAACTGTGTAACACAATTAAAATCTTTATTTCAATCACTTTGCAAATGTTATGAGATTTGCTCTCCATAATAGGTCACTCCTGAAACTTTTCTTATTTTTCTCTTCTATTTTATTCTCTAGATAATTATTACTTGATGACTTAGATTTAACTTTAACATTATATATATTCAATATGAAAGCATTTATTATTGATTTCAGAGATAAATATTCTCAACGTAAAGCAACAACCTCAAAGGACTGAAGGAGTCACTAATTTTGTACATAATGTGGTATGCACTAACAATCGTGTTGTTAACATTTTTTATTTGTTAATATCTAAATATTTTCTTTTATAATATCGAAGTGATTTTACAAAATTAAATTTTTTGAAGCTTCTAATGCTAAAATATATGTGTTTTTAATAAAATATATGTTATGTTTACATTATTAAATTAAAGTGTGAAGGACTTTTGAGAAGTGATATAAATTTTTTGCACTTCATTAAAAATGTTTGCAATAGATAAAATTGTTTAATTTTAAATAATAAAAAATTACACGTGTGTGATAGTGTTTGTTTTAAAGTTGTGGCATCATTACTTGTATGGAGTTACTTGTGAAATTTTCTCCATCATCGTAGCCTTCAGTACTTCTTTAGATAATGAGATCTTAATATAAGGTAGTGGTGTTGGCTTAAGTTGCTTAAGGATTATGACCTTACTATTTTGTATCATCCGAGAAAGGCTAATGTGGTTGCGGATGCCTTGAGTCAGAACTCGACCAGTATGGGAAGTTTAGCTTATCTTTTGACATAAGAGTGGACTTTAGCCTTGGAGGTTCAGTCCTTAGCAAACCAAGTATTTAGTCTTGATATTTCGACACCCAAGCGTGTTTTAGCCTTTATGGATGTTAGATCTTCTCTGATGGAGCGAATTCAAGCTTACTAGTCTGATGATGTTAGTTTGAGGGTGATATGAGATACGTGTGTTGAGTGGCGAGGCTAAGGAAGCCTCTCTTGCTTCTAATGGTGTTTTGAGGATTGGAGGCTGAGTTTCCGTGTCAAGAGTTAGTTGATGGGTGAAATTGATTTTGAGGATGCACATTATTCCAAGTATTTTATCCATCCAAGCATGACCAAGATGTATCGTGATTTGAGGCAGCTTTACTGATAGGGGTGGTATGAAGAAGGATGCGTATTTTGTAGCTCGTTGCTTATGTTGTTAGTAGGTGAAGGCCGAGCATTAGCGACTGGGTGGGTTGCTTCAGAGATTACCCATTCTTGAGTGAAAGTGGGAGCATATCACTATGGACTTTGTGAGTGGGTTGCCTCATACTTCTCATAGTTTTGATAGTATTTGGGTCATCATAGATCAATTGACCAAATCATCCCATTTTATCCCTATTTAGATCTCATCTAATGTTAAGAAGTTGACTCATATCTGTGTTCGTGAGATAGTTCATCTTCGTGGGATACCCGTGTCAATTATTTTAAATCGAGTCTTAGTGTTCATTTTTACCTTCTGGAAAATATTTTAAGAGGAGTTGGGTACTTGGATTAACCTTAACAAAGCTTCTCATCCCTAGATTGATGGCCAGTTAGACCAAAATATTCAGGTTTTTGAGGATATGATCTATGCATGTGTTATGGACTTCAAAAGTCAGTGGGAGAAGCATTTGGCTTCAACGTTGTTTGCTTACAATAACAACTACTATTTGAGTGTCCAAATAACCTCTTTTGAGGCGTTGTATATTAGGTGTTGTCGATCCCCTAATTGTTGGGTTGTGACCTCAGAGGTTAGACCCTATTAGTACCGACTTGCTTCGTGAGTCTTTAGATAGAGTTTGAGTGATTTAGGACAGGCGTTGGGCATCCCAAAGTAGGAAAAAGAGTTATGCAGATCGTAGGCTTAGTGACTTGAAGTTTAGGATTGGTGATCGAGTCTTCCTTCATGTGCCGTCCATAAAGGGTGTAATAAGGTTTGGGGAGAGGGTCAAGCTCAGCCTGAGGTACATTAGACCATTTGAGATTCTACAAACATTGGGGACGTTCCTTATGAGTTTGCCTTACCTCTAGGATTTTTAGTCGTTCATTTTTTTTTTCATGTATCTATGCTTCGACGCTATATTCCAAATGAGTCTCACGTGCTTTGTTGTGACTCGATTCAGTTGGATGAGAGATTGACCTTTGTTAAGGAACAAATATCTATTTTAGCCAGGGATGTCAAGCGGTTGCATTCTAGAGATATCCATGTATTTAAGGTTCGGTAGATACACCGTCTCATGGAGGCATCTACCTGGGAGATCAAGTTCGACATGCATAATATTTACCGTCAGTTTTTCACCCTTTCAGGTATTTCCTTACCTTTTAGTTTGATGACGAACTAAAGTTGTTATAGTGAATATTGTAATGACCTAAAATTTGTGATATTCTATTTCTATGTGTTTTGACAATTGTTCCCTTCCCTTAGTTGCTACATGTTGAATTTGAGGTTTGGGAATGCTTGTCATGGTTCCTGATGCAATAGGAAATGAGTTTTTAGGTTTGAGAAGTCATATAATTGACTTCGATCAACAATCATTGTTTTGAGTGTCATATGACAATTCAGACTGCTCCAGCAAATTTGAAATATCAAATTTGGATTAGTAGCGTGGTTAGTTCCAATTTGGGACCTTTATCTTGCATTTTGACTCTTTGTTTGGAAGCTAGTGAGAAGGGGTTTTAGGGGTTAATTTTGTGAAAACGATCTTTTTTTCAAAAATTCAATGTCGCCGTTGAGTTTGGAATATTGTAATTTGTCTAGTAGCATAATTTGTTTGCGTTCACAAAATTTCAAACATGAGGTGTTGACCAACAACTTCACAACTTAGAAAGGTTGCTGGTGTAACAGATTTAGCGACCAAAATACCGCTTTAGTGGTGGCTGCTTAAGCGGCAGAGCAACGCTTTAGTGGTCATGCATGCCTCGCGCTAAAGCGGTCACTTTACCACTTTAGCAGGTGCCGCTTTAGCAGGCCTAGCAACGTGGGCTAGACCGCTTTAGCGGTAAGTGGTTAAGCAGACAAATTTAGATTGATATAAAACTCTATTTTCACGAGTTTTCTTCATTTTTGGATCTTTGAGCTTCAAATTTGAATGATTCTTGAACTCGTTTTTTGAATTCATTTTGGACCCAGTCTAAATATGGGCAATATGTGTATCATTAGTTTTCTTTTAACACATAGATGCTATATTTGAAATGATGTAGTTGATTCGAAGGTCGTTCGTAAGAGGAAGGCTCCGGGTTAAAAGTACTTCAGATCAGGATTTCATTATTTTGAAGTAGGTTATGGCTTAACTTCTTTTAAACTGAGTTGGATCGTTAATAAATAAATAAGGCATGCTAAGGATTGGGGTAAATAACTATCAAATTTATATTTTGAGATTATTTTTACTATCATGTACCTGTGTGGGGGGCTTATATTCTGTTGTGGTTGATTTGTGATATCTGATATTGTATATTGTTGGTGTTGGGGCTTTATTTGACATCATTGGTCTTATTTGTGTATTTGAATATCGTTATTCTAGATATGATGCTAATGTGGGAGCTTATTTTTCTAAAATATGTCTTATTCGAGCATTGATTGCCTTTATCATAATAAACATACCTGAGTTAGGGGTTGATATGATACTAATGATGTCTTACATGCATATTATTCTAGGCTTATATATATATATATATATATATGTATGTATGTATGTATATGTATATATATATATATATATGTATGTATATGTATATATATATGTATGTATATGTATATATATATGTATGTATATGTATATATATATGTATGTATGTATATATGTATGCATATATGTATACATGTATGTAGTGTATGTATGTATGTATATATATATACGCGTTGGATGGATTGGATATCATCATGTTGAGTTGATTGTGAGCATCATATCCTCATTCCGTACATATACATTCATGAGATACTGGTACCATCGAGAAACATGTTTTGAAAAGAAAATGAGATACTTTAATAAAAATTCTCTTCGTGAACACAAGCCGAAGAGGTGAGTTGAGTTGAGGCTGAGATTGAGATTTAGTATATAAATTGTGAACCCCCATGCATCCTACGTGGAAGCTGCGAGCTCGATAGGTATATACAAAAATTCATGTGATGGCTTTCATCATTCATCTCATCTACATTGCATTTGCACACACATTTTGTTTGATTTTCCTAATTTTCTTGACTTGTGCTTAGTTTCGATGTGTGTATATATTCATTTCTGTGTGTTTATATATACTATAATTATTAGTGAAGATACTGTGAGCTACCGTTTGGGACTTTACTGCTTGCAGGTGAGGTGCTCAATATATTTTACTTATGTTTTGTTTTGCTCAGTCGGCCTATGATACCTACTGTGTACGAATGGACTATACTCACCCCTACCGTGCCTTTTCGTTGCAGATCGTAATACGAG
>NC_061118.1:159892670-159902106 GCF_002878395.1 Capsicum annuum
TTCAGACCTCATCTATCCTTATTTGTTTGTATTTTGGTTATCAGTGACAGATGTGTATTGTTAGTTTTTCAGATATTTATTAGATGATCTTACACCATGACACTAGATTTCGGAGACTTATGAGATTTCTTTCAGATTTTGCATTTTGATTATATTTGGGTGTTTGCCTTAACTTCATTCTAGAAGTTTCGTCTTGGTACATGTATTGTCAATTTAGTGTTTTCTTTATCAGTTTGAATGATTCACTTATTTATCAAGGTTGAGCCGCAATAAGTGTCATCATGACCTATTTTTGGATCGTCTGACATAAGGTGAATTAAAATTGCATTTTTCTTATGATTAAAATATCTGAATTTGCATACTAATTTAAATATTAAGGTGTTGGATTAAGATAAGTATAAAATAATACGTTTGAATGTATAAGACTTGTCTTTATTTGAGAATTATTAAATATAATTTTAAATAAAATACTAAACTAATCTAATATACTGTTTTTTTTTTAAATATGTGGCGGTTGAGGGTGGTGGTCGGATCTTTCCCCCTCCAAAACCCACCCTCTCATCTTTAATTGGAATCAGAATCATTTTACACAGGCTTTGCTGCTGAAACAAACAAAGCTAGAAATAAACATATACATATCGGACCGTAAGTGCACTTAATTGATAGCAAGAAGGACCAGTAGTGCACCATGGAAAAGAATGGGGATCGTTTTGTGTCTGTACTAAAATATAACGACTATTTTAGACACTTTATGGGAATGTGCAACAGTATTTAAATATCCCAGTAACACACACACACACACACCTGTGAAACTCTATTTTAACCATAAGATGGGGCTCAGATTGCACACACTCTCTCTACACTTCTCGTCTATTACAAGTAAGATTCCATTTTCCTCTAAATTTCATTGACATCCAAGTGTTTTGACTAATAAGGTTTAGTTTGTTAATATGTTTTTCATCTGTTATTTTATCCATTATATCTACTAGTTAGAATTCAATAACATTTCTTTGTATTTTCAGTTCCCAATATTAGTTGACCCTAACTAGTTGATTATGTATTGGGACATAGTAATAGTTGATGTGGTTGATATAGTATAGATAGAAATATAGGGAAAACTAATTCATGGGGTAAAAATCTATTGGGTTATGGGAGCAATTGTGGATAACATATTGAGAAAAGACATCTTGTCATCCAAAATCACTTTAGCACTTAAACTTAACTTCTGTTTATTTACCCCTTAACATCTGTAAAGTGTATTTAAGTGCTAAAGTGAGTTTGGAGGACAAGTTCAAGGGGGAAAAGATGTTTTTGCTCTAAACGTATTTTATGTTATGTGCTGGATGATAGTATCATCTTTATACAGTCTGAATTTCGAGAGTTGAATTTTTTAATTTTGACCATGAATTGAGACATATAGTCTTCTAGCTTTTTAAATAAAATTGACCTATTTGGTAACTAGTAAGAATTAGTATTATAAGTTACAATAGTTAATAATTTAAATATTTAAAAGTCATGAGAAAAATTATGGTCAATGAAAAACTCATTTGACTCTCAAATCCAAAAGGCATCCCATAAATTGAGACAGAGGGAGGAGCAATTACTCAAGCAGAGGAATTTGTATGGGTTTTGAGCGTCTGGGAATTGATTACCGATAAGTTTTAGTAATTATTTACTGTGACAACCTGCTGAATTTACTGGTATTTAGTTATAGGTATGCAGGAAGAAACTAAGAATAATCAGAGACAGAGTTCATTAACAATTTGTTTATGAGGCTGCTGTGGTATGATGACGGTACAAGTTTTGATTCAACTTCAAGTTTGGTGAAATAACAAGCCTGTTAATTTACGTTACACGAAGAGTTGAACTTTTCTTTCGGCATGATTTAGGATGCATGGTTTGAGAAAGGAAGCGAAGTAATAATGGCATTAAGGGAACTGGAAAATAAAGAATAAACTAAACAAACAACTAAAGAAAGAAAAAGTTGATAGAGCTAAACACACTAGCTGAGGTTCCATGAACTTGTGTGTGAGTATTAGCCACGGCATGTCCAGTTTTTGCAAGTGGTATATGTGCATATATTATGTCTTACATCTATTTATCCTAAAACTCATATTCTCTTTGGCGCTTCTCCATAGTTCCAACCTTTGGTTGAAATTGGGTCAAAAATATCAGGTTACCTTTTTCATTAGTGATCATTAGATGCTTCCTAATCCATTAATAACGTCTAAGTAGTCTCGACTCTGAGATGATATGTATTGAAGACTGTTATCAGCATTCTCAATGTTTCATGAACCAGTCATATTACTTGTGAACCTTATAAAACTTAACAGCGTAATGCAATTTATGGCTCAAAAGCCAATTTTTACTTGCATTTCATTGTCATGGTTGTGCTGTGTGCGACTTCAGTAATAAATATCTAGTGTTTAAACAATTATATGCTAATTGATAGCCCCGTTTAACACCTAAAACTCAATAAAGCAACTGAGAAATCATTTTTGCTCTTATGGGTACATGACTCTGCAATCAGACACCATTGGAAGGGATTAAAATTTCCCCCTAAATCTTCACTTTATTTACGAAACTTTACATATGCTAATTGGTTCAGGTTAACGTTTTCCCTGGCTAAACCTGCCCTCAGCAAAAGTTCATACTCATGGATATCTTTGGGTGGATGTGTGCCCTTTTAGTGTTTCCACCTTGCTATTTTTCTCTCTCTGTTGTGGAAGAGCTTGACTGTTGTTTGCGATTTCCTAGTTGAAATTTCCGCAGTGATGAGATGATTTTGAGAAGATGTTAAGCTTTTGATGCATGCTTTTCCAACATTGAGTTCATATCCTCATTAAGCTCATTGTCGAATCTATGATTTCTACTCAGGCTTCAGGACAATATCTTGTATCAAATTAAGAGGCACATAATAAAATGTATGATTAGGCTTGTGTTACATTTTGAACATAAGACTAAACAGTTATTCAAGTAATTATATGGAGAAAACGTTTTTAAGGAAATATTGCCATAAGAAAATCTTTTTTCGTCTTTAATGAAATTGGTATGTTTGTAATTTGGAAGGTAAGACAATTTTAGCAAAATGATGGTTTCAAAATATTTCTGTGCTCCCTGTTTTAGTACTTAAACTACTTGCTTTGTTGCCTTCAGTGACTTATGGTTAGGTGTGTTGTTTTCGGTTCTCCTATCCAGTGAATAGCCCTAAAATATTGTGTCATCTATCTGTTAATAGAATTTTATATGATGCATAGAAAAATAGTCAAATTGCTATTTTCCTATAGATTAACTTACTTTTGATCTTTGAAGCAACCGGGACGTTGAAGTCTAGAGATTGCAGTGCCTTGTGTACAAACATTTATCCAACTGTTTCTACCAAGTCAAAAGAATCTGCTAGCAGAGTGCTCAAGGTATCTTCCGCGCTTGCAGAAACAGCAGCATCTGTTGCAGTGGCTGCTACAGTTGTGGGGGCTGCAGCAACTATTCTTGTAAGGAGAAATAAAGCTTCCAAAGCAGTTGAGGTGCGTTGAAAGCTGAGAAGCGTTATTTCTTTCGATAGAAATACATGTTCATTTCCTAGATCAGCTTTAACAATATTGTCATCTGAGGGCTGAAATTACACTTACAGCCTAAAGGTATTTTCTAATACTAATCTCGAAGTACAATGAAAATCTCCTTACCTTCTGGATAATCCTAGAATGAATATATGTTGTATACCTAAAAGTTATCGAGAAAGAGTGGCCTCTTCTACCATTGCTTGCCGACATTTTTATCTTTCAGGAGAAGAGGAAAAATATTTGTCGGTAAAAGGGAACCAAAAAAAATTTTCTCCAGCAGAAAGCTTGAGAGTTGCATTTTCTGTCAAATGTTGTATCTATTTGTTCTTAGATATCTATCCTGCTAGAAACTTCTGCTCCGTATTCTGAAACACGGAAAGAAAATCATTGGCTTATCTTTCTATCGAGCCGTGAAAACGATTCAACAAAAGTCAGAAAGAAATCCACTACCACTTTTACGTCAAGGAATACGTGGAGTAACTCCCGATAGAACAGTAAAAGCTGCAACGAAAAAGGAAATAAAATTTGTTTCTTGCCATTCAGTGAGGTTTACTAAGGTACCAATCTGTAGTAGGTTATTTGCTGCTCCTCCCGGTTTGATTATTTATTTAGATAGGAGGGTGTGGAAGACACAAATTAGGGTGCAAGGTAGTAGGTAGCTGTTCTCACGTATCTTTCTTTACTAGTAGTATTAGTAGTATTACTCAGAGAGTTTCTTGTCCTTTGATGTCTGTTGTTTACCTGTTGTTTCTTGCACTTCGATTATCGTATTATTTTGTTGTAGTTACGTTTCTTTTTTCAGCACGCTTTGGACATGCTTTCTATAGTATTTTTTCATGACTTCTCTCTACCTCCCAAGTTAGGAGTAAGGTCTGCATACACTCTATCCTCCCCAGTCTCCACGTGTGGTATTACACTAGGTATGTTGTATCTGTCTAAAAACTTAAATTAGCCAGGTTTTGCCAGGCTTCTGGTCGGAAAAACGAAAAAAGCAAAATTAGTTTTGTTTTAATGGTAGAAATAGTTTTTTTTCAGTTTAAGAGAACAATTTTACCATTTCGTTATCCATTTTCAACTGGTTCTCTGTGTGAAGCAGTGGTTAAAGCTTTGTGCGGAAAGACAATTTTTCAAACTAACTGGAAAAGAGTAAAAATAATATGCAGAGTTATGACTTGTGAAGTTTAAGTAGGGAGAAAAACAAATGGTTAATTTGTTGCTCAACTGTGCCTGTTAATATGTTCTTAACCTCTACCTCCTTTGATCATTGTTCTTACCAATAGTCAGGCCCTGCCGAGAATATGTGAGGACTGTGGTGGCTCTGGAGTTTGTGTAGAATGCAGAGGGGAAGGATTTGTGCTAAGAAAGATGTCCGATGAAAATGCAGAGAGATTAAGACTGATGGCAAAGAATGCAGCTACCAGATATACAGCAGGGTATGTTTCCATTTCCATTAGCGCCCCTCGTTCATATGTACCAAGCTCTAGATGCATGAACTCATATCATGCATTTGGCAGGCTTCCCAAAAAGTGGAGCTACTGTATGAAATGCAATGCTGCCCGATCCTGTAGCTCATGTGGCGGTGTTGGCAAGTTGTAGTACTAATTGTTCAATTTTCCATATGAAACTTTATCCAGTTGTGTCACGGTTTGTTCATCTGAAAAACTTTGTCCATTGTTCTTTTCGAACATAGTCTTCATGTCATTGTGGTAGAGATTTATGTCCATTTTCAAAATCGTCTGAGTTACCACGTCCTGATTTCGGTGGCCGCTGCTGCCGCCGCCAGAAGGCAGACGCTGCAGGATTCCAGTGGCCACCCGCATCATCATTACTGCAGCCGCCACGTTGTGCAGCCACATGCTGACGAAGAATGTGGTGGCACAGATCCCGAGGAGGAGTGGTGGGTTGAGTGGGTCCCCTCAGAATAATAGTGTGATCTGTAATTAAGCATATATATATGGACCATTAATGTATTAATGTTAAATAATTAAAGCAAAATATTAAACTTAATTGTAATAACACTAACAGAGAGAATTAAGATAGCAGTAGTACTTTTCTTGTTTCTCATTGGGAAACGGCATCGTTTTCACCCCCAAATTATAATCGAAAAGTCGAATCCACACCTAAACTATATAAGTGACATATTACACACTTTAACTATAAAAAAGTGATATTTTTTACACCCTGTCAGACATTACACCATTTACATGTGGTGTGGTGTTTTACACGCGCTGTTATGTCAGCATAATTCGAAAAAATAAGGAAAAAGACATCATTTTCACCTCAAATTATAATGGAAAAGTCGAATCCACACCTAAACTATATAAGTGACATTTCACACCTTAACTATAAAAAAGTGATACTTTTTACACCTTGTCAGGCATTACACCACTTGTGTGGTGTTTTACACGCGCTGCCACGTCAGCATAATTCGAAAAAATAATAAATTTATTATTTTCATAATTTTTTCTTTTTTCTTTTTAATTTAATTTTTTTCTCTTCTTCTTCAATGTCTAGAACCTCCATTGTTGTCAATGTCCAAAACCTCCATTACCTCCATTACACCATATTCACCACCATAAACTTTATCCCACCAACAAAATTACCATAACAATTAATTTTTTCTAACATTGTTCTTCATCCGTAACCATCGTCTTTTCTTAAAAAAAAAAAAAATCTCAGCTATAATGGCCATTATTATTTCAAAAAATGGACACTCGACTGTTGGCCTCTGTGTTTTAAATGATAATGACCAACACATTTTCGTACATTTTCTATTTGTTTTTCAGCTATAATTTAAAAAAAAAAAATTAATATGGTAGCAAGCTACATTTTTGGATAGATTAATAATTAACAGACAGAGGAGAAAGTTCACGATGAATCCGACTTTTTCGATGAGAATTCGCTGGAAAACACCCTTGCTACAAAATTTTATATATTTTTTTATAAAATTTGGTTTTGTCCGTTTAAACATCAAATATAATTTGATTTTGTTCATTCTGAAATTAACATTGATTCGATGAAGTGGAGGATGAATTGTGTTATTTGGGGATGAGGTTGGAATTTGGAGGTGGGGTGATGAAGAAGCTGTGTTGGTTGGGGTGGGGGTGATGAAAAAGAAGATGATTTGGAGTTGGGGTTGGAGTTTCGGGGTGGGGGTGATGAAGAAGATGATGGTTTGGGGGTGGGGGATGATAGAAAAAATGATTGTTTAGGATGCGGATGGGGAGATGGATGCTGGGGGTTGGGGCAGGAGTATTTTAATTTTTTAAATTTTTTTTGCATTAATTTTTAATTTAAACGCGCCAATTTTTATTTAAATAATTATGTATTTTCCACGTCGGATCTAGGGAGTAAAAGTATCACTTTTTTATAGTTAAGGTGTGTAATAGGTCACTTATACAGTTTAGGTGTGGATTCGACTTTTCGACTATAGTTTGGGGTGGAAACGATGCCTTTTTTCTTAATGTTTTTAGCCGTTTACTTTTTATTTAATAGGCTGGACGCACCTAAAATTAGTGTAACAACGCGCCTTAGAATGGGGGTCGCGGGGAGGTAATAATATCACTTTTATATAGTTAAGGTGTGTAATAGGTCACTAATATAGTTTAGGTGTGGCTTCGACTTTTCTTGTGTAGTATGAGGTGGAAATGATGCCTTTTCCCTTTCTCATTACTATCTCTATATTTATGTACAATGGAAGGCTATATATATAAAGACAAATTATAAACTTCTCCATAAGCCAATAGAAAAGCTTATTTCACAAGAATGTTTTTGTGCATCTTGTTTTACAAGATTGTCTTGTGTATCTTGTCTTACAAGAATGTCTTGATACATTCACATGGGCATCCATAACATATTATTTAATATCTGACACTCCCCCTTGGATGTCCATGTAGAGGATGATCTAGTAAATACGCATTTGAATGTTGTCTCATTAAAAATCTTACCAGGAAAAATTCAGTGGGAAAAGAATTGGTTAAGAAAAAAAGAGTACAACGCGTATTCTTACTCCCCCTGATGAAGATCTCGATTCAACCGGTTCAGTCTTCGCATCCCAATCCTGTATACCATTTTCTCAAAGATTGAAGTTGGTAAGGATTTGGTGAACAAATCTGCTGAATATTCACTGGAGCGAATCTGCTGCATATCAATATCACCACTCTTTTGAAGATCGTGCGTGAAGAATAACTTTGGTGAAATATCTCCGTTCTATCTCCTTTTATAAAGTCTCCCTTTAATTGAACTATGCATGCTGCATTGTCTTCAAATACGACCATGGGTACTTTGATAACGAGCTTCAGACCAATCTCTCTTTGATGGAATGTACTGCTGATCTCAACCATATGCATTCTCTACTTGCTTCATGGATTGCTATTATTTCAGCATGATTAGAAGAAGTAGCAACGATGGACTGTTTTGTCGATCGCCATGATATTACAATACCTCCGTATGTAAACACATAGCCTGTTTGAGATCGGGCTTTATGTGGGTTAGATAAATAACCTGCATCTGCATGACCAACAAGATCTGAACTAGCTTTGTTAGTATAAAACAGACACATATCAATAGTCCCTTTTAGGTACCTCAATATATGCTTAATTCCGTTCCAGTGTCTTCGCGTAGGGGAAGAACTATACCTTGCAAGCAAATTAATAGAAAATGCTATATCCGGCCTTGTTGCATTAGCGAGGTATATAAGTGCACCAATAACACTGGGATATGGTACTTCGGGATTAAGAATCTCTTCACCATCTTCCAGAGGTCGGAATAGATCTTTACTTACATCAAGAGATCGAACAACCATTGGAGTACTTAATGGATATGCTTTGTCCATGTAAAATCGTTTCAACACCTTCTGGGTATAGGCAGTTTGATGAATAAAGACCTCATTTGCTAAATGTTCAATTTGCAGCCTAAGAAAAAGTTTTGTCTTTTCAAGATCTTTCATTTCGAATTCTTTCTTTAGATATTCAATTGCCTTTTGGACCTCTTCTGGAGTCCCAATGAGATTTATATCATCCAAATAAACAACGAGTATAACAAATCTTGATGTCGTTTTCTTAATAAAAATACAAGGAAAAATGACATTATTTATGTAACCTTCATTTTTCAAATACTCACTTAGGCGATTATACCACATACGCCCTGATTGTTTTAGTCCGTACAACGATCTTTGTAATCTGATTGAATATAATTCTCGAGACCTTGAACTATATGCTTCAGACATTTTTAATCCTTCTGGAATTCTCATGTAAATATCATTATCAAGTGAACTATAAAGATTACCTGTAACCACATCCATTAGATGAATTTCAAGATTTTCATGTACAGCAAGACCGATGAGGTATCGAAATGTTATTGCATCCATAACAGGTGAATATGTTTCTTCATAGTTGACACCGGGTCTTTGAGAGAATCCTTGTGCAACAACGCATGCCTTGTATCTTACAATTTCATTTTTCTCATTTCTTTTACGTACGAAGACCCATTTATAACCGACTGGTTTTACACCATCTGGGTTTGGACTATAGGTCAAAAAACCTCCCGTTTAGCAAGTGAGTTCAATTCAGATTGAATCACCTCTTGCTATTTTGGCCAATCTTTTCTTCGTCGGCATTCTTCGATAGATAGAGGTTCAAGGTTATCATTGTCTTGCATGATATTTAGTGCGACATTATATGCAAAAACATTATCCACCGTAATTTACGATCGATCTAAATTTTCCCCATCACTAGTAGAACTTATTGAAAGTTCTTCATTCACTAGAGTCTCAGGATCTGATACGAGACAAACTTGGGTCGTATAAAAAAGAAGCCAAAAATAGTCCACAAACAAAGGGAAACCCGAGAGCAACACAAACACAATTCTCGGCTCCA
>NC_061118.1:159905106-159924550 GCF_002878395.1 Capsicum annuum
ACAACAACAAGGGATAAACAACATTATAATAAGAAGAACAACACTAGGATAACAATAATACAACGTTACAGGATTACAAGACACAACAAGAAACAACGGGTTCATTAGATAACACAAACTAAGACATGAAATGTAAAGATAGAAAGTGAGACATACATTATTACAAGATTAGGAACCCAAAGATATATTAAATCTAAGGACCTCTAGGACTTACAATAGCTACACCACACCCTTACGAAGACACAAGATCGGAATCCACCTCTCAAGCACCAACGTTGCCAAGCAATACACATTCACAAGTGTCTCCATACTTGCTCATGTCCTAGTTTCGGCCTAGGGAGGCTCTCTCTCTAGAGAGATGTTCTTTGTGTTCTTACATCAACATTCAATAACTAATGAGCTAAAACCCTAACATGTTCTTTATATAGGCTAATACAAATAATAAATAAAATAACAAAAGTGCCCCTTAGTGTTAAATGGACAAAATGATGCCCATGGAGTGCAATATAGGGACGGCTTTGGAGCCCTTTTCACACTTCAACTCGTACACTTCGTAGGTTGCATTCAACACACTAAAAAACATTCATCTTCATGATCGTGCCCGTATCATCCTCTCCATCTTTAGAGGAATTTAACCTCAAATTCACGGCACAACTAAACCAAAACAGCCCACAAAATGAGAAGAAACCGAGAACACAACAACTTCAAGTGTTGGCCACATTTTCATTTTGTACCTCGACTTCCTCTCCATGTTGAGATTTGCCTTCAATCTCATCCGATTCAATTGAATTTAGCCAAGAAGTTTCATTACAAAACAACAAATGAGTTAGTTGTAAAAGAAAGGTCCTCAGACTCTCTCTTTATTTCTTTGTCCTTGGATTTCTCACACTCAATCTCACAAGTGTTGTATGCTTGCTTGAACTCCGTGAGGTGTTGAGAGATGAACTAAATGTTTACAACGACTCCAAAGAATAAGAAAAAAAACACAAGGACATAAATACGAAGAACGATTTCAAAACCAACTCACAATTTAGTAAATGGTCACTAGCTTGTAAGTTAGTATTGGAATCAACAAATGAAACTAAAGAACTCAACAAAATGAAACTAAGAGATCAAAATTTGAGCCAAACTTTGTCGTATGAACAGTAGTTTGATGACGTGTCATCTTCTAATTGGCCCCATGTCCCACAAGTTTTAATCACCATTCTTGAAATTTTTAATCCTTATAATTTCAGAATGAAAGACAATTAGTATTTGGAGGGAAAGCACAAGTCTTGTAACTCTTTTCAAATTCAACTCAAAAGGTGCGATTTGACTTGTAGTAGTTCCACAAAACAAGACTCCTTGAAATATGGAAAAGTGGTTGAAAAGTTGATGTCAAGTCTATGAGTGATGTGAACTAGTCCTTTCACCAACAACTACTACAACTTGTCTTTCACCTTTTGTAGATTTAAAGTTAACTTTTCTTGCTTTAACAAAAGATGAATGGGTGAAGAATCAACAAGAACACAACAACAACTTCTAAGAACACCAACAACACAACCAACATCCAACTCTAAATTCCACAACAACAAAGTTAACCATACGGCCAAGGCTTCAACAATTGCAACAACATTTCGGTCAAGGCTTAAGTTCACGTCAATAACACCAACAAATATAAGCTCAAATCAAGATCGACTCAAACGTATTTTCGGTCAAGATGAACAACAACAAGAACAACAATTTTCCTCGACCAAGAACAACAATAACAACAAGGAACTCTCGACCAAGAACACAACAACAAGAACACTTTTCTCGACCAAGATTCAAGCTCAAGAACATTTTTTTTCAACTTTCAAGCCCAAGATTGATCCTTTAAGAACAAAATCAAGCCACGCTTTGATACCAAATGATATGAGACAAACTCGGGTCGTATAAAAAAGAAGCCAAAAACAGTCCACAAATAAAGGGAAATCCGAGAGCAATACAAACACAATTTGCGGCTCCAACAACAACAAGAAACAAGGTGTAAATGACTAACAACAACAAGGGATAAACAACATTATAATAAGAAGAATAATACTAGAATAACAACAATCCAACGTTACAATATTACAAGACACAACAAGAACCAACGGGTTCACTAGACAACACAAACTAAGACATGAAACGTAAAGATAGAAAGTGATACATACACTATTACAAGATTAGGAACCCAGATATATATTAAATCTAAGGACCCCTAGGACTTACAATAGAAACACCACACCCTTACGAAGACACAAGATCGAAATCTACCTCTCAAGCACCAACGTTTTCAAGCAATACACATTCACAAGTGATTCCATACTTGCTCATATCCTAGTTTCGGACTAGGGACATGATCGTAGGTTGCATTCAACACACTAAAAAATGTCCATCTTCATGATCGTGCCCGTATCAGGATCGTTGATTTCTTCAGGAATATCAGGATTAATCAGATTTTGAGTCTCTTCAGGAGAATCTTTTATAATATTATCTTTATCATTTTTCGCACTTTTTTTTTAGGATTTTTATCCTCTGAACCCAAAGGCCTACCACGCTTCAGGCGTGTTTGGGATTCAGAAGCTATTACATTAGAAGATGGTTCTTTTGGAACTTCAATTTGGACAGGCACATTCGCTGTAGGGATATGTGACTTGGTTATCCTTTTCAAATCAGTAAATACATCTGACATTTGATTTGCTAATTTCTATAAGTGTATGATCTTCCGGATCTCACTTTCACATGTGGGGTACGTGGATCAAAATGAGATAATGATGAAACTATCCATGCAATTTCTCTTTTAAGTTCACGTTTTCTCCCCCTAATTGTGAAAAATTTGTTTCATCAAATCGACAATCTGCAAATCGAGCAGTAAATAAATCTCCCGTCAATGGTTCAAGGTAGCGAATTATAGAGGGTGACTCAAACCTAACATATATTTCTAACCTTCTCTGGGGGCCCATCTTAGTACGCTGAGGTGGTGCAACTGGCACATATACAACACATTAAAAAATTCATAGATTGGAAATATTCAACTCATGATCCAGGACCAATTGTAACGGTGAGTACTTATTATAATGAGTTGGCCTGAGACGAACAAGTGATGCTGCATGTAAGATAGCATGACTCCAAATAGTAGTGGGCAATTTTATTTTCATAAGTAGTGACATGAGCAACATGATGGTCAACTCTTATCCCAATTGACATACAATAATCATCAAAAGTTTGGAATGTAAATGCTCCAGCATTATCGAGGCAAGTATCCTTAATGGGATAATCTGGGAATTGCGCCCTTAATCGTATTATTTGTGCCAATAATTTTGAAAATACCAGGTTGCGAGATGACAAGAGGCACACATGCGACCATCTTAAAGATGCGTCTATTATGACCATAAAATATCTAAATGTCCTACTAGATGGGTGAATAGACTCACATATATCCCCATGTATATGTTCTTGAAACTGAGGGGATTCGACGCTAACTTTCAGTGGCAATGGCTTAGTTATCAGTTTGCCTTGATAATAAGCAGCACCTAAAAATTCATCAGTTGTAAGAATCTTCAGGTTCTTTAACGGATGCCTTTTTGAATTTTCAATGATTCGTCTCATCATTATTGAGCCAGGATGGCCCATTCGATCATGCCAAAGCACAAATATATTTAGATCGGTAAACTTCTGGTTTACGATAGAGTGTGCTTTAATTGTACTAATTTCGGCATAATATAAGCCGGAAGACAAAGTTGGTAATATCTCCAACACTTGTTTTTGACTTGAGACAGTCTTAGTAATGCCAAGATATTTGACATTCATTTCATTTATTGTCTCAGCATGATATCTATTTCGGCGGATATCTTTAAAACTCAATAAGTTTCTTGGGGATTTAGAAGAGAACAATGCGTCTTCTATAACTAATTCTGTCCCCTTAGGCAGAAATATAGTAGCTCTTTCGGAGCCTTCAATTAATTTTGAATTACCAGAAATCGTCGTAACATTTGCTCTTCTTCTAAGTAAGTGGAAAAAGTATTTTTCATCTTTAAATATTGCTTGCGTTGTTCCGCTATCAATTACACAAATATCATCACGATCGATTAGTGATTTAAATAAAAATTGAGGAGTATCCATATTCTGTATTTGCTCATAAAAGTAGAGACTCGTGCTGATAACGTGTTAAATAATTAAAGCAAAATATTAAACTTAATTGTAATAACACTAACAGAGAAAATGAAGATAGCAGTAGTACTTTTCTTGTTTCTCATTACGCATCTCTATATTTATGTACAATGGAAGGCTATATATATAGAGACAAGTTACAAACTTCTCCACTAAGTCAATGGAAAAGCTTATTTTACAAGAATGTTTTTGTGCATCTTGTTTTACAAGATTGCCTTGTGTATCTTGTCTTACAAGAATGCCTTGATACATTCACATGAGCATCCATAACATATTATTTAATATCTAATAATTAATATTTATATTTGTATTTTTTTTCCTGTTTTGTACCATTATATTAGTTAAAGGTATAGTTCGATTATTTCTCGATATTTTTAAAATGTTGAACTATATATCTGTTTTAATTTTTTTGTCTTACCTTTTTAGTTCGTTGTAAAAGAAAATGTTTCTTTTCTCTCTTGGGTTAATATCAACTTTTCACGCGGCATGCTTAAGACAACAAGATCAATTTGATCCTTTCTACATATTTTTAGTTTAAGACCTCATAATTCAAAACTATTTGTTATTTTTTCTTTAATTTTGTGCTAAGTCAAAACCAAACAAATAAATTAAAATGAAGACAATAAAAGTTTTATAAGTTAAAAATAAAAATAACATTTTTCTAATGGTTTATTTTAGTCTTCTTTTAATTTTCAAACAAATGCACACACCACAACTTTTCTTCTTTTTATTTTACTGAAAATTTGAAAATGAAAGTCTTTAATGATCTAAATTAATTTTTGCCCTATGTTTAATTAAAATTTCATTATTTTTTTCTCAATTAAACTTTATACTGGCTAATTCATTTTTTAAGAAAATAATATAATATTTGATTAATATAAAAATATTTGATGCTACAAACTATTGTATGATTTATGATAAAAATAGTATTTAAATTAAATAATTAAAAGTCAAACTCAATAAAATACTTTTTGTAAATGTTTCTTCATTGGTTGAAACCTTACAAGATTATTAAAGTTTCAAAAATTTCTTGTGAGGATTAAAAAAATGAGTATTTTTTTTATTAAATTATTATTATCCAACATGTGAGGAAGCTGCTTTGTTGGATTTTGCAAGGGCCTTTGGGCTGGTGGTAGTGAATTTGAGTTTTTCGAAGAAAGAGGATCACCTGATTATCTTCCGAAGCGCATTAGTCAAGACGCAGATTGACTTTCTATTACTAAGGAAGGGGGATAGGGGGTTATGTAAGGACTGTAAAGTTATTCTGAGCAAGCATCTTTCGACCCAACACAGGCTTCTAGTGATGGACTTGTCTATTAAGAAGTGCAAGAAGAGAAGGTTTGGGGAGGGTCGACCTAGAATTAAGTGGGGTGACTTAACGCCGGTTAGTGCACTGGAGATAGGGGAAAAAGTGGTAGATTGGGGGCGTGGAAGTGCAGAGGGGACGTGGATACTATGTGGGATAAGGCTGCCAGCTGCATCACGGAGACTGCTAGAGAAATGTTGGGTGTTTCAAGGGGTCAGGCAGGACGTCATAAGGGGGACTGGTGGTGGAATGAAGAAGTGAAGAAGAAAGTGGAGATTAAAAAAGAGGCGTATGTTAAATTGATTGAGAGTAAAGATGAAGAGGGGAAATGGGTGAATAGGAAGGTTTACAAAGTAGCAAGGAAGGAGGTTAAGTTAGCAGTTGTGTCTGCTAAGTCGGCAGCGTTTGAAAGCTTGTATGCTGGGTTAGAGGAGAAAGATGGGGAAAATAGGTTGTATAGGCTTGCTAAGGCTAGGGAGCAGAAGGGTAGTGACCTCGATCAAGTGAAATACATTAAGGGGGGATGACAATGTTTTGGTAGAGGATGTTCACATTAAAAAGAGATGGAAGGAATACTTTCATAGATTTTTGAACGAGGAGGGGGTCAGAGACATTGAGTTAGGGGAGCTGAAGCACTCGGTGGAGAGCCATGATTTCAGTTATTGTAGGTGTTTTAAGGTTGAGGAGGTCATAAAGGCTATTTATAAGATGTGGAGTTGTAGGGCGACGGGGCCTGACGAGATTCTGGTGGATTTTTGGAAGTATGATGGTGAGGCAGGTTTAAGGTGGTTGACTGATTTGTTTAACGATATTTTTAAGACTATGAAAATGACTGAGGCTTGAATATGGAGTACATTGATTCCGTTGTATAAAAATAAGGGTGACATTCAGAGTTGCAAACAACTATAGGGGTATTAAGCTGTTGAGTCACACTATGAAGATTTGGGAGAGAGTGGTTGAGCGGAGGTTGAGAAGGGTCGTGTCCATTTTAGAGAATTAGTTTGGATTTATGCATGGTCGTTCAACGACAGAGGCAATTTACCTAGTGAGGAGATTGGTGGAGCAGTATAGAGAAAAGAAGAGAGATTTGCACATGGTGTTCATCGACCTGGAAAAGGCGTATGATAAAGTCCCGAGGAAGGTTCTTTGGAGATGCTTGGAGGTGAGAGGGGTTCTGGTGGCGTACATCAGAGCTATTAAGGACATGTACGATGGAGGGAAGACCCGAGTGAGGACGAAGGAAGGAAACTTAGAGCATTTTTCGATCGAGACAGGGTTGCACTAGGGATCGACTCTTAGTTTGTTCTTATTTGGGTTGGTGATGGACGTGTTGACGCGGAGCATTTAAGGAGAGGTGCCTTGGTGTATGTTATTTGCGGATGATGTAGTGCTAATTGATGAGTCGCGGAGCGTGTGAATGACAAATTAGAGGTTTGGAGGCAAACCCTTGAGTCTAAGGGGTTCAGGCTGAGTAGGTCCAAGACGGAGTATTTGGAATGCAAGTTTGGTGACTTGAGGCAGGAGGACAAAGTGGTGGTGAGGTTGGACTCCCAGGATGTCTGTAAGACGTACAATTTTAAGTATCTTGGGTCTACGATTCAGGGGAATGGTGAAATCGATGAGGATTTCTCTAACCGTATTGGATTAGGTTGGATGAAGTGGAGGCTCGTCTCGGGAGTGTTGTGTGATAAGAAGGTGCCCCTTAAGCTTTAAGACAGATTCTATAGAGTGGCAGTCCGACCGGCCATGTTGTATGAAGCAGAGTGTTGGCCAGTCAAGCACTCTCACATCTAAAAATTGAAGGTGGCAGAAATAAAAATGTTGTGTTGGATTGTGGGCTTACTAGAGGGGAAAGATATAGGAATGAGATTATTCGGGAGAAGGTGGGGGTAGCTTTGGTAGATGAAAAGATGCGGAAAGAAAAACTGAGATAGTTCGGGCATGTGATGAGGAGGAACGCGGATGCCTCAGTCCAGAGGTGTGAGAGGCTAGCTGTGGATAGATTTAGGAGGAATAGAGGTAGTAGGCCGAAAAAATACTGAAGGGAGGTGATTCGACATGACATGGAGCAACTCCAGCTGACCGAGGATATGACCCTAGATAGAAAGATGTGGAGATCGCGGATAAAGCTAGAAGACTAATGGGAGTGTGTGGGTTGTAGCTTGCAGTTAGGGGAGTATTTGTGTAGCCGGGTTAGTAATCCTAGGCTTGTACATAGGTGTCCTTGGTTTGTGAGTGTATGGTACGATTAGGCGGGTATCCTATGTCTTATGTCGTAGTTTCTATTTTCTTATTTCGTGTTGCCCTTATTTCGCATATTTCATATTTCTCTGATTTCTATTTTACTATTTCTTATTCTTGATTTTATTATGTCATCCATTCACCAGTTTACTATTCTTTATCTTGAGCCAGAGGTCTATCGGAAACATCCTCTCTACTTCTTCGGAGGTAGCGGTATGAACTGTGTATATCTTACCCTCCCCAGACCCCACTATGTGGGAATTCATTGAGTTTTTTGTTGTTGTTGTTGTTGTTGTTGTATTATCCCACGTAAAAGAAGACAACAAAATTTTTAATTAATTTTAAATTTAGGTGGATAAATAGATATTTTGTAGTATCAGTGTCACTTCGTTATGACTAATATTTTTTGAATAGCATTTTAAAAGCCCATATAATTGTTTAAATTTGCTGAAATGGACGAGATCTTGAAAAGTCATTAAAATTTAATTAAAGATAAAATAGACAAAATATATTCACGTGATAACTACCGAAATGAGATGTCCTCCTTTATATATAGTAGTATGTGGTAGTAATATAGTAATAATAATAGTAATAAGGCACCTTTAGAAAATATTCTATTCATCATATTTTAATTATTGATTTATCTATTTTCATGTCTAGTAAGAAAAATAATAAACACAATATGCTATTTATTATTTATTAAGTTGTCTTTTTTATTACATGTTTTTAAAGATCGAACAATATTTAAAGAACTCTGAGTGTGTAGTTGAAGACTATTGCAAACTTTAATTTTGTATTGAAATTTATTTTGGAAATAATTTTTTTGAACTAAAGTGAATGTTAATTTAATAAAGGATGTTTTAGTTAAAAGATTATAAATTAAGTGACAAGAAGAGACCAATTAAAAACACACAAATGGAAATGGTCTTAACAAAAAAGAATAAGGATAAAAATGAAAATATATAACAAAAAAATAACATCATTTGCCATGTGTAATAACTTAATTCACCTCACCAAAGAAGTGAAATACCTAAAATGTCCGACTACTAAAATTTAAGATTCTCCCTTATATAAAGTAGTAATATATATATATAATTGCACTCTTTCAACAGAATTTACTTTCATTTATGTATTTCTGCCTCTCTCTCCTTTCCATATATCTTTGATTCTTTGTCTTCAATTTAAAATTTTAATATATATTTAAAAGTTTCAAATGGTAACAATATAAACACACAATCTCGAAAAAAAAAAATTATAGTGAAGATAAGTTATGGTGATAGGTTTCAAATATTTGATGACTTTTGGTTGGTATTTAGTCTTTAAAAAATTACTCGAAGTTACCATGTAGAGGTTCAAAAAGCAAGTTCATGATGAAATTTAATTTCATGAATCTTCAGTGGCGGACTCAAGATTTAAGGAGTGTGGGTGCTTACTACAGTGCACCTAACCAACTTCTTGTTTAGTGGGTGCTTTTATATAATTTATACCTATTTTTACATGTAATTATACTTATTCCACGTCAAATTTAGTGAACGTCAAAACATCCAAAAAATTATGTATAGGTCCGCTCCTGATTGTCTTTATTAAAAAAGAATCATGGCCTGCAAATTAGATAAATTTTTATTAACTTATTTTGAATTTGATTTTGATATTATAGCTTTATAAAAATATTTTTTTTAATATGTGTCAAAGATTAAAACTAACATCCCACTATTTTAATTTTTTAAAAAATATTATATCATAAATTTGATGAGTTATTCTATAATTGCGCTTGATCAAATTAACTAGCGAATAAAGAAAAGATGTCCGGATTTGTGTATTACTCAAGCATTGTATAAAACCAACTTGCCATTGTCTTGAACTCCCACTATCTGTCAGAAACTTTATATATACAACTGCCGGAATAGACGGGGCAAAGTACAAAATCCAAAAAGCAGTTTCATTGACAAGACAAAATCAACAAGAGTTTCATGTTCCAGATTTTACACACGACAGGCAAAATCAGTAGTAGTGCTGCTATACAAAAGCATAGCATCATCTACGTATGGACCAAATCATCATCAATGCGAAGAATACATATGAAACATTCCAATTCTCCCTCTCAGCCTAACAACAACAACAACAATAAATCATCAATGGCTTCTTCCCTTTTCTTCTCTAACCCTCGCCCTTTTCGCCCACCTCTAAACCCTAATTCCAATCCCCATCTCGTTTTCCCTCTTCGCACCCTCAATTTCTCCGCCAAATCTACTCCGCCAACCCCGTTGCCTCCTCCTCCGGAGCCGGCGGCGGAGAAGAAGTCGTTTGCGGTGGCGACGGGGGAGCTTTTTCTTGGGATTGCTTCGAGGGTATTGAGGAGGGGGAATAGCATAGTTAATGGATGGAATGAGGAGCAGGCGGCCGGGGGTGTGGGTGTGAGTATGTTCAAGGATGATGAACAGAGTGAATCGTATTTTTTGAGGAGGAGGAAGGAAGGGATTGCGTCGGTGGTTGAGGACCCGGTCCAGCCGGAAGTTGTGTGGGAGCAGACGGAGAAGGATGTGGAAGCTGAGAAGAAACGGAAAAAGGTGACTAGTCCTGGGTTTAGTTTCTCGGCTGCTGGGCTTTTGTTTCCTTATCATCTTGGAGTTGCTAAGCTTCTCATCGAGAAAGGGTATATCAAGGTTTGACATACTATACTGTGTATGCTCTTTATTTAAACTTGGTTCATCTAATACTTTGACAACTTGGAGTTGCTATGGACCTTATTGTTTTTTCAAGATGAGTGTTTTATTGAGCTTCTTTTTCGCTGATTATTGCTAATAAGCTTATTATATGTGAGAGGATTAAGGTCAAGAAGCAGCAGCAGGGGTAGAAGCCTAATTAGTGGTTCGACCGAAGCCAGTTACTTTTGCTCAAATAGTCTATTTGTGTTGATAAATTCAGTAAACATATACACATATTTAATGGAAGTTATTAGCACTTAAAGTTGTCGTTTGAAAAATGCAGAACCCATAAAGTTAAAATTTTGACTTCACCTGTGGAGGATGTGGATGAGGTAGAAGGTTAGTTGATAGCAGTGCGTTGTCTTGTTACCCGTCCATACTAGTAGTTGTAGCATTTCTCGTGCAGTTTCTGATCCTTCTGTTAGTATTTGTTGTCTTGTGCTTTGACTATCATATATTATTCTGTTGTAGTAACTGGCCAGTTTTTATCTCTGTTATTTCTTGTACTTCTATTACTTCTTTTTCCTGCGCTGCTTTTGACTCTTTTTTCCCTTGAGCCGAGGGTCTATCAGGAACAGCCTCTCTACCTTTGAGGTAGCCAGGTAGGGGTAAGGTCTGCACACTCTACCCTCTCCAGATTCCACTTTTTGGGATTATAGTGGGCATGTTGTTGTTGCTGCCTGTGTCGAGAAGTTCTTATACTAAACATTGGACATTAACCACCGGTGGGAGGGTCTTGGTTGAGTGATTTTTCTTTGGTTACAAATTAGAATTACTAAGATGTCTTTTTAGAGTGATCGGCATATTTCTTCTTTCCCAGGAGACAACACCACTAGCTGGTTCTTCTGCTGGTGCAATTGTCTGTGCAGTGGTTGCTTCTGGTGCCAGTATGCAAGAGGCTCTAGATGCTACGAAAATATTAGCTCAAGATTGTCGTCTCAAAGGGACAGCATTTCGCCTTGGGGTAAGTGTCATAACAAAATCCCTTAATAGTGCAAGCTATAAGGATCTTCACGGACAGAAAAAGATTGCAGTCAGTTTGATAATGATCGAGTGACATTGCTTCTTCGGCCCGAACCGAGGAATCCTTAGATATGATGCAAAAGGGCTCTTGGTCTATCCTTGATCAGAGATTTCTCTTTCTTTTTACGAACTTGATATCGATAAATCTGCGAATCTAGAAATTCATTAACAGAATCCCTTAATTGTGCAAGCTATAAGAATCATACTCATTTATAATTATGCAATAATTGATAGCGTTGATCTCAGTCAAATTCTATGAAACAGGTTTAAGTTATAAATTGTAGTCTTTGTAAAAATAGAATAGATCAATTGAGGCTTTTTTATGTGTGTGGCTCAATTTAAGTGTATGAATTGGTTTACAAAAGTAAAAAACTTAAAGTGACAGTTGTATAGCAATTTTAATCGTGACTTGATTTGTCCACTTCAAATTGTAATCTCTTATTTGGAGACAGATTACAGATGTTTTTATCTCACTGGAAAATAACTTAACGCGGCTAATTGCTTATTTTGCGTCATTGAGATTTTCTAGAGTATTGTTTTTGAGGACTAGTAATTAGGATTTTGGTATTTAAATATTAACACATCTAAAAATGTCATTCTGTACCAGGCTGTTCTTAGAGAAGTTCTTGAGAAATTTCTTCCAGATGATGCTCATATTAGATGCAATGGAAGAGTTCGCGGTAAGTGTGGACGAACTTTGTTCATCCTAGCTGATATTTGATGCTCTTCCAAAATATAATATGGTTTCTCTGAGTTGAGAATGATGTAGTCATTTCATCCCAGTTGCTGTAACACAGATACTTTGGAGGCCCAGAGGCTTATTGGTTGATCAGTTTGATTCTAGGGAAGATCTTATCAATGCTGTCTTTACTTCTTCTTTTATCCCAGGGTACACATTCTCTCTGGCTTTAATAACTTCTCTTTTAGCTCAAACTGTAATCTAAACCTTCAAACTATCATGAATTACAGATATCTTGCTCCAAGACCTGCCACATTTTTCAGGAATAGACTCTGTATTGATGGGGGGCTGACACTGTTTATGCCACCGACGTCTGCTGCTCAGACGGTAACTTCTTATGAAATTAATTAAATAGTCTGCTAAACTGGACATGTCCAATCATGGCTGCCTTTCTGTGTTATTTGCGGATGATAGTTCTGGGTTGATTTTGCTATTGTACTTCTAAAAATAATGCTGCCTGTGACTTTGACGAAATTTTTTATAAAAAGAAGGGGTGGGGGTGGCTGAAAACTTTGTCTGTTCACCTGACTTCACACTATATTTTAGAGAGTGACGCTAACTCAATCCAACCCATTAAGTGATATGTGTATGACCTTATATACATTTATGTAATTGACTCGTTCCAACCCATTGAGTCATCTAATAACTAGCTGTCAAACTGAAGCCTTGTGTGCTGCTCTGGAATTAGTTTGAAGTTGCTAAGATACACATTATGGTCTACTGCAAATTATTAATCTTTCCTTTTTATAACTAATCTGAAATTAGAACATGTTTTCCGTCCTCATGCTCTCCCAATGTAGCCTAAAAATAATAGCAGTGCACTTGCAAATCTCTCTGGGTTGCTGATTACCTTGAATTCTTTAGATTTTATCTGCATGTTTGATATATAATCTCCTTGTCTTTAGTCTTCTGCACAAACCTAATTTCCTTCTTGGTTTTTCATTTTCGCTGTGTGTGTCATTACTGCATTTCCCAGCCTTCATCCTGTTGCTTCTCCTCCCCTGTTACATTTTCCAGCATTTATTTGCAACAGTTGTGAATTTTTTTTAATAGCGGTGGTATTGGGGTCAGCTTGTGCCTCGACTATTCCACCGGTATGTGCTACCTCATATGGGCACAGGTACCAAGTAACTATACCACCAAGGTTTAGGCATAGGAAGTATTCACCTTGTGTTTTTTTTTGTCTCTACTGCGACATGAAATCTGGTCTCCAATGTTTGTGCCCATTTCATTCACCACGATGCCACACCCTTGGGCACTAACAATTTAAGCTTTTTACTTGCTAGTTTTACTGTAGAAACAACGATGACTTGTCAGTATATTGACTTCTGTTCATATGATTCCTGGAGGTAGTTAACAACTGGTTTGTTGTATCCAGGTGCGCGTTTGTGCTTTTCCAGCAGGTCGTTTGGGATTGCAAGGAATTGGGATAAGTCCTGACCGCAACCCTGAAAATAGGGCCACTCCTCGTCAGGTACTTGGACATCCTACAGTCAATTGCCAGTTTTTTCTAATGGTAGACCAATAACAAATGACCCTCTCATCTGTTTTTTTTTTTTTTTTTTTTGGCCACAATTTGCAGCTTCTCAATTGGGCACTTGAGCCAGCAGAAGATGATATTCTTGATAAGCTCTTTGAACTAGGTTATGCAGATGCTGCTGTGTGGGCCCAGGAGAACCCGGTTGAGGACATAGTTCGAGATGACAATTCTTCCTTTGGCAGCAGTCTTGTACAATAGCTTTATAAAGATAAATTTATTTCAAGCATGTGTGCGATGGAGATGTCATTAAACTTGAAAATAAGAGGTGTCTCTAGGGTACCCTTGAACAATGATGGCTTGCCTTAACAAGGAGCTGATACTGAGGAAGAGCGAAGAGGTCGGAACTGGTTTTGTATATACAAACATTGCTAAGATGTAAAGGAGGGGTAACAAAAGGATGCACAGGATTTTAAATCTGGAGGTACTACTGGGGCTAATTTACACTTGCTAAACCATTTACTGATGGAGAAAAAAAAGAGTAGAAGCAGTCGTTGTGTGTCTTGAATTATTCCATTTTGAAGTGAATATCGTTGTAAAATACATTTTGTATTTTTTGTACTATTATGTAATTTCAGCAGGATTTATATCATAATGTATTTGCTCATAGTTTAAAGACTGTTAGTTACGTTGGATTCCATATGAGAGGATTATTAATATTGAAAAATAGACTGATGTCATTCTGTCTCTATTTTATGCATAAAAATGCTCATAATTAAAATTCTTTCATCCCATTGCAGTCACATAAATACACTGCTTAATTTGTGTAACATGGGAGGAAAAGAGAGAAAGTGGAGATGCGGGGTATCGATCCCCGTACCTCTCGCATGCTAAGCGAGCGCTCTACCATCTGAGCTACATCCCCAGAGCGTTGTACTCTCGTACAAGAGGAATAATATCGAGGATCAAGAGTCAAGTGCCTTTGAGACCACTTTTTAAGGAGAGATTGCATACACCAATTGATTAAATAATAGGAGTATACCACATGTGAATTGTATGGAGCTGTACTTTTAAGTTCATATTCCATTAGAATTTTTATTTATGCTTTAAATTAGGTCCCTTGTGAGTAGCTTTGCATGAAAAATTAGAAATAGCTCAATCTATTTATAAATAGCTAAATCAATCAAAATTTAATTGCTTTGAATGACATAATAATTAATAACAATGAATTTTCGTCCTTGATTGCATTCATTTTCATTCCGTTAAATCGCCAAGAAGGTACATTAATACAAAAATACAATCTAAAAAGAGTGAAAAAATAAGTGAGAGAAGACCGGAAGTCTTCTTCCATTGAAATTCCAAAGGAAAGATGACCAAGAAACCAATGTGTTTATTGTTGGAATTTTCTGATGCCTTCTTTTACAGGCCACAAAAGTTGAACCATTATCTCGATGTGAAACAATTGCACATTTAGCATCGAAAAACTATCTATAACGTAGCACGTGCTTATGCTTTGACGCATCGCCTAAACCTGATTGGGGGAGGCGGGCGCGTGACTCGAGATTGACATTGAACTCCCGATGATCATTACGAAGGTGTCCAACTTTCACAGAAATACTATTGATGATATTATAGCCAAGATTAGAAGTTATGGGACCAAATTTGAGTTTCGAGAACTTCCAAGCCTTCAAAGAAGTTGTAAATTATCTGCTTTCCTAATACAACAAGCAACAGTCTTTGACTTGCCAAACTCCAGCCCAAAAAACAGACACTGCAATCCATTATTAATTACGTACTAATTATTCCAACTTCACATCCTAATCCTTAAACTAAAAACAACAACAACCAAAATCATTGTCGTATAGTAGTATTAATTTGAGAATCAAGAGAAGTAATGTTAATGGTTGTTGAAAGTTGAAAAAGATGCACAACAAACTAGTTGCAGGAGTAGAACTAGTAAATCCAACATCAGCTTTTTATGGACTTCCTCCTCATCGTCTTCATCAACCATTCTTGACCAAGATTTTATGCAGCACCAACAACTCTTCTTCTTCTTCTTCTTCTTCTTCTTCTTCTTCTTCTTCATCGTCGGAGCATAAGTTGAGGTTTAATCTTGGGGGTGATAGGAAGTGGAATTTCAAAGATATTGATACAAGTGAGTTTTACTACTTTCAATTCCTTTTTCTTCAATTTCTTTCTTCTTGGTCTTTGTTTTTTCTAATTTGATAGCTTGTATCTTACTTTTTCTTGTAAAAAATTTTTAGTTCAAGATTCATTTAATTAGGGGTCCAGCTTATTTTTAGTTGGGTTTGAGATTTTCTATGTCATGAAGAATAAGTGCGAGATTTGGAAAACCTCTATATAAATCCATGTTAGTTTGAGATTGAGGCGTAAATTATCTGTTGATAGATTTCGAGATTTATTTCATTGAATTGGTGGTTGTTATAGTCACAGAAGTAAATACTTAATACAGTATTTTTACATGGAAAACACCCGGCTCAAGAAAGGTGTAAAAAATCATGACCGGTACCTCTACAGAATTTAACCCCAACTTCACTATAACACTTCAGCCTCAACAATCAATAGAATTACAAGACTTCTTGTAAGCTAGGAATTAAAACTTCTAACTCCTATCACTACAAATACACAAATCTTCCCAAGATAAGTGTTCCTAAGTCTTCGAGTTCCCAACTTGAAGACATATCTTCGAGTTCCCAACTTGAAGACATAACTCCTAACTTAGTTTATAAATCACTGAGACTAGAACAATGACTCATTACAACTCAAAGAACCTACCTACTACACACAGTCTATGACTTGCTAAGTAAGAGACCAGGGTCTTCTTCAAGTGTGTGAACTGATATGCTGATTGTTGATTATCTTTTCAGTGCTTGAGTGAGTTACTTGAGTGCAGCTTGCCGTATATACTGATGCAGTCCTTTTAGATCTCTTCTTCTATCTTGTGTAGGACTCTATCAAGTAACTCCTCTTCTTGTTGCTGCCACCTCTCACTCTCTCAGATTTTATAGGACTCTTTTGCTTTATCTTCTCTTTCAGTACTTTTGCACAACTTCATGTTTCTCTTTATCTTGACTAGGACTCTTTTGCAGGACTTCTTGTTCCACTCAACTTCTTCTGTTGTGGTAAATGTTTATCCACTTCTGTTTGTACGCAAAGTCATCTTATCAGTAACGTGTCTGCATCTCAGCTTTGTTCACTTGAATGGACCAGCTTTCACAACATGTTTCATTCATATGTCTATCATCAAAACTTCTTATCCCCTAACAAATTCCTCCTTTTTGATGATGACAAACATAGCAGCACAGTATCACAAAAATCAGACATACTCAATAATGAATTTAAATAAAAGAATCACAGTAGAATGAAATAGGTTAGTCCAATTGAGTTATAAGTATTGTATAATCTGTTCTTCCCCTTTTGACATCATCGAAAAGCTGAGCCATCAAGTGAAAATAGTTTAATAATTCATGGCCACTGGAGCTATCACTAAAACAATCAAAATTCAGAGCAAGAGGCAGCTATGCATTGAATTAAACAGAAGTAGATCATGTTACCCAAAGAGGTCCATTTCATTAAAAAAAACAGATACAATTATTGTTACCCAGTAGCATCAAAAAATGAAACAAGTTGGACCAAGGGACAACAAAGAGAAAAGGCCTAAGGTACGAAGAATAATTTTAATTGGAGGAGGTAGAGGGAATAAGGGAGGTTAACTTCCTAATGATATCAACATTTTCAGTTCGTTCCTTTTCCAAAGTGGCTGTGAGGGAAGCAATTTGAGCTTCAAGGACCCTCTTTTCATCCTCATGAACAGCCAATGCAGCCTGTGCACCCTCCAGCTCACCCTGCTTTGCCTCTAAGGCATTTCTCAACTTCTGCATAGGGTTGTCTGCACTTCTCATAGCAGCAGGTAACATAGCATGGTTCACATATCCAATGACATCCTTAGTAGTCTGCAATGACCATACCTTGACAGGTACATGAAAATCTTCAAAAATAGATGCAAGCCAGAACTGATAGGGCAAAGCATGACCATTTGTATCTTTGACAAGTACCCTTTGCATGTGTTTAATGATGAGTTGAAGAAGGTCTATTGGAATCTCAGAATCCAACAATTCCATTAAAGTAAGATCAAGAAAACTTGCAACTGTTCTCCTTTCCTGTCTGGGCAGGATTATTTTGTGGACCACATCAAAATAAAATTGATAGAGAGGAGACATCTCATTTTTCATTACCCTACGATGAGAAGGAAGAAGGGGATTCCCAGAGAATTTCCTTGAAATATCAAGAGCGGATGGAAGATTATCAAGAGGGGGCCAAGAACCCTTCACATAATGTCTCCAACCCCCAATAGGAACATTTAGAATTCTACCCAAATCAGCAGGATAAAGATTAATGGTTTTCCCATGAACAGTGGTTGAGATCATCTCCCCAATAGCAACTCCATTTGTATAAAATTCATACACTTCATTTTTTTCAAACTTCCTTTGATGATCACCTTGCAAAAACAAGTATGACCACCCTTGAGCTCTCAACTTAGAGACTAAGGTTTCCATGTTAGGACTCCCAAAACCAGTGATAACTCTACCCCTGACCATCTTTCGTTTTTGAAAGTGCAAAACATGATCGGACTGAGAAGCCTTATCATCAGGAGTTTCAACATCAATATCAAAATCAAAATCTTAATTAGTTGCAGTAGGAGGAGCAGGAGGAGTATCAGGAAGAAAATCAAAGTTTGAGTCAGAAAGAAACAGGTTTGGGTCCTTGTTTCTTCGGACGGGAGGTAGACTTTGAAGGACCTTTGACAGTAGAGACTTTGACAGCGGATTTTGAAGATGAGGAAGCATTGGAAGTAGGTTGGGAGGATAACTTATGAGAGAAGGAGGGCTTGGGA
This sequence comes from Capsicum annuum, assembly GCF_002878395.1. NCBI lineage: Eukaryota > Viridiplantae > Streptophyta > Magnoliopsida > Solanales > Solanaceae > Capsicum > Capsicum annuum. The sequence goes on from NC_061118.1 coordinate 159,923,686, forward strand.
GTTTTAGCAATGGTTAGGGGTGGCAAATAGGCGGATTGGATTGGATTTGGATGGGTTAAATATGGATCGAGCAAAAATGGTTTGGATTGCAATCCGCCCATATAAATATGGGTAAATATGGATTTGTTCAAATATGGATTGGGTAAAAATGGTTCCAACCCACTTTATCTCCTAAAATAAAAAACTTAAAACTTCTATATCATGTCAATTTGACTTTTTTTCCCTTTTTTTTTAAAGTTTTTTCTTTTTAGTTTTTTTCTCTCTCTCTTCTATATATAGCCTCTAGTTTTTTTATTTTTTCTTTTTTTTTCTCTCTTCTATTTCTACCCTTTGCTTCTCTTTCTTTTTTCATTTTTAGTCTCCTTTTTTATAGTTTTTTTTACTTTTTTTTTTCTTCTTTGGTTTTATTTTATATTTTATATTTTTTTTTATTTTCGAAGAACATGATTAAGTCGAGTACAAATTATGAATGATGACTGAGATATCATAACCATTCAAAATATTTGTATTCATCATCATTTTTTTTTCCTTCTCTTTTTTCATTAATTTTTTTCTTTCTGATTCTTTTTGTATTTTTTTCTTTACGATTTTTCTCTCTCTTCTATCTCTAACTTCTACCTCTTTTTCTTTTCTTTTTTTCTTCATTGTTTTTTTTTTTGATTTTTCTTTTATGATAACGAAAATACCATAAGCGCATATTGGTTTATATTCGCCCAACATTTATAATTTTTGTAAGTACACTCAAGTGGACTCTACCTAATGAACAGATACAAAGATAAATATAGTATCCAGAAAGATCTTGGAATTACATTTGTCAAACCAAATATCTTTAGCAGTCGCAAGAAGTACACAAATCAAGGTTTCT